>NC_141687.1:186515734-186735244 GCF_964263255.1 Lissotriton vulgaris | reverse complement strand
TTCTGGGTTAGCCCTGTTGACCCAGTGTGGTGTGGTCTCATATTTTATGAGAGGGTAGGATTTGCTTCAGTCTGAGTGGCACCTCAGCAGATGCCTAACAAAACATTTTGGTGATCAATGATCGACACTGGTTTTGAAAATTACATTCAAAATTGTACTGTGTGTAACACAGTGAATAGAACGATGTACACTTGTGAATCTTCAATAAAACCCCTTCCAACATAGGTATGGCTCACCCTGGGTATAGACTTCCTGGGCCCACATATACATTATTGCTATTATTCAAAGTGGTTTGAGTGTAAATTTGTTGAGGAATCCAATGCAACTAATGTGACCAGGTTTTGAAAATTGTTTCCCATATGAAAGGCTTACTAGCAAGTATAACATGTCTTGTTCAAGGTCCTAATCTTCACCTTTAGGGCCTTTCACTCGTGGTGTCCCCAATATCTTCAAACTGGTTTTAAGCGCTACTTTCCCTCCAGTAGCTTAAGATCATCCAACGCAAATCTGCTGACCATTCCAACCTTCAGATTGGTCTCAAAGGGAGGAAAATCACTGGTGGTTATAGGGTCAAAGGCATGGAATCAACTCCCATCTCAACTCCGCCAGATTGCATCAGAGTCTGTGTTTAGGAAGGCACCTAAAACTTGGATCTACAGTGAACCTGACATACTGTGTAAAACTCTGATTTGAATGCCCTACCTTTTCCTATAGGAGCAGTAAACCAGTTTCTTTTCTCTCCATCTCTGGTGTTCCATATCAGCGCCAAGATGCCCCTTGGAGTGATAGTTGCACTATATAAGTTGGCCTTTACATTTTCATTTACATAATGAGCAAAAAGAATGTGACATTCACATCAGCACAAACAAAATGTTTGTTATTCATCTCGTGAATACAACACAAATGCACATCTTTATACCACCCGCAGTCAGTGGTTATGCAGGAAGAACAAATTGCATAATAAAAGATTGCATTTAGGGAACCACTTTCAAGAACAATGCCATAATAGAAGCCTTACAAGGTACGACATAAACTCATAGAACAATTCTACATAGTTTAATTAAGGAAATATATTTGCTTAGAGGATGACAAGCATCATCTTAATTGAGTCCAGCATGTTTACTCTACACAAGCGGATGAAAAACAGCCACAATAAGGACCATGCAATACAATAAAACAAATCCTATTATGGCAAAATGAAGAATTTGTACAGAAAATTAATTGAGTGTGGGTGGTTTGTTGCGTGTTTATCTAGGTTCCTGATCGATACTGTGACCTTATGCCCCTATTCAGCTATAAATCCATTTATTCCCTATATTGGCATAACCGTTCAAGTGCGATATTCAGAAAGTCATCTCTGGCCTCACACGAACAGAGCCGCATTCCAGGATAGCTTTCTCTGCCACTTCCTTTGCAACCAATTAGTGCAATGACAGAGCAGAAGTCACTATCTGATATTCCTAGATTAACACTCCTAGTTCTTCAACAAGATAAAAACTCAGCAAACCTGGAAATCCCCGCTTGCTGTGTTTTGATTAGTAATGGAACTCTAATGAGCAACTGATAGCTATCACTTTCTAGTGACATCTTTAATTGATGTCTTATGTCCAGCAAACTTGCGTCAAACCAGGCACCTGTCAGGTATAAATACTACCAACGTTGCCTTAAGCAAATGCTGTGTTGCTGAGCCTGTTGCCCGTAGCCTGTTGCTGCAGCCTGCTACCCTGTTGCCAGCTGATGCTGCTGCCCCGCTGCAGTTGGTGAAGCTACTGATACCATTATCGCTGCTAAAGCGCGAACGATGGTGTGGTGAGCATAGGAGCTGAACAGCCGTCCCTCTGCGAAGAGCCCAGCAGATGCCAAGCTGCCCGCGGACACTGTCCCCCCTCCTCCTCTCGACGCGCTGAACAGAGCTCCAGCGTTTCTAGTCTGCCCTCGCGGGTGACTGGGATACCGAGTTCCTCCTGAAGGAGATACCAGACCTCCATCATTCTATTCAGAGGTATGGTGTTGACTAAACCCTTAGAAGAGAATTCTTGAAGCAAACCTTTGCAAAACCAACTTAACTTAAAGCTACTTACTTACTCCCCTTCCACGTGTTAGGCTTAGGTCAGGCACACTGGGGTAGGCGTAGTTAGAAGCACCAGTTGAGTATTTTAGCCTAATGTATATATGAATGTATATATGTTTTATTACTTTTAAACCATTGTATGGCTAAGAAACCATATCAATGCTTTTACAGTATTATTTCGCAATACTTATCTTACTGTACGTATTTTTTATAATAACAAGTCTTGCAATTGTGGCAATACATTTCTCTTGTACGAGAAGAAAGACTGTTCAATAAATGTTAACCCTTTATTGACAAACGCCCCTCTCTCTATTCTCTACATATCGTGAAAGTAAACTGCACTAACCTGACTGAGTGAAATACATGTCTATTGTTTCACACGACCCTAGAGATTGACTCTTGATCTGAGGAGCAAAGTTGTCATGTTGCACGGTTGTTGGAAAGCTGAATCCCTTCTTGTCTGTGCCAGGGAAGCTGATCACTTCCCATGCAGAGAAGAAAGTTTCCAGTGACCTCTGAGCTAGTTGGTAACAAACCCAATTAAGTTTAGCATAGTCAGTGGAGGCCTGGAATATCCGCAGTTCCACGTCGATACTACTGTTTATGTTATTCCAATGCGCAGGGCCTAGTGGGAAACTAGGAACTACACTACATGGCGCCCAACGTTTGGTAAGGCGATAAATTAACGCAAGACGTTAGAGTAACTCAGTCGTGCATATTTCACACAGACCCCTTTCTCCCGTAAATACTCCAATAGACGTCTGGAGTGGGTGAAAGGTTAAAATCCGCCCGACCTTAGTAGGAAGAGATTCCTATGTAAAGCTCTGGTTTATTCAACGTTGAAGGATACAGTGTTCCAAAATATTGTGCACCTAATCTTTGTCTCCTTGGAGACCTACTGTGCAAACCTTGCATTTATACAATGCCAGGAGAAAACGGAACCACTGGGGCCGCAGTAAATGCAACTCAGCAGGATTCCGACGATACAGTACCGGGTGCAATAATCATCCCGGCACATTTAAGAAAATCTATAACGTTAAAACTTATAGAAAACGGACTGACACCACAAGGTGGTACAGTAATTTTCGTGATAGAGGCTCATGAATATCGGCAGACAGAGGTATTCTATTCATGGATAAACTTTCCAGCCGCAAACGCTAGAACAAAAGAGTTTCACTATTACAAAATAGAGGAACCTCCGGAAGAGTACGCTCCTTTCGAGGAGATTGAAATTCCACTTAAATTTCAAGAGCACCTGCTCTGGTTTAATGGCGCCCTAAAACATAATGATCACATTACTAGGCTCGGTGCACTAGGTAGACCAGGAGCAACGTGGCCGGTTCTAGCCAGCTACACACCACATCCGGACATTGGAAAAATGTCAAAGGAAGACCTCTTAGTTAACATAAGAGAATTAACAGAGGCTTATAGAGAGTTAGTAAAATTATTTATTAAAAATAATTCAAACACTCCTAAAAAGAGCTGGGATGGAAATAAACAATCCACTCCCAAGGAAAAAGTTTTCCAGAACAGAGGAAGGTCTCCTCGACGGAGGGAAAGAACTCCGACTCGAGAACACCAGTCTCCCCAGAGGGAGCCCTCTGAGAAAAGATATAACCTTAGAAATAGGGATAATCTGAAAAAACCTGATAGATATCAAAGTATTGATACACGTCCCTCTCAATCTTTTTCGCAGAAATCGGAAAGAAGAGGACGGTCAGACCCAGGAGAGCACACCAAGTCCAAAGACAAGGAACCTGCTCAAAATAAGAAATCTCAATTTCAGAAAAAGAAGGTAGCCAGTATTAGAGTAATCGACCATGCCGAGAATACTGAGGACACAGTTGAAAAACGGGGAGTGGGCATTGACAATGTTGGACAGTGCAGCAGAAATCAGTATAGCGCGCAAGATCTTGATGAGTCATCTGGAGACAGTGGACACAAATGAATACATTCAGGTTGAAACTGCCGACACCAGACTTAGCGAGCCCCATAAGATATACAAAATAACATTGCGTATAGAGGGTGATAAGACTAGGAAAGTAAAGGGTCTATTTTGGGATAAACTCTCAAAAGGCTATGATATTCTGTTAGCTGAAAAAGATTGGCCCCCAGAGTTTGTCAGGGAGTGCCCTCGTGGCGAAGAAATGATTATGCCTGCCTTCTCGAATCACATCCCGATTCACAAAAAATATACATATGCAAGGAAATGGGCAGTGGCCCAGGCACCTGCATTATATAAAAATCACGTAGGATGGGATGAGGACTCTCCTCCTCACAAAATCCAATTAAAAAGTGAACCAACTGCCCAACGGCAGTATCCCATTAAGCAAGAAGCTAAAAAACAAGTCAGGGAGATCTTAGATCAACTTGAATACCAGGGGGTGATTGAAACATGCACCTCTCAAATGAACAATCCTTTGTTTCCTGTCTCCAGGCCAGACAATTCATATCGTCTAGTTTTGGACTACCGACACCTTAATACATGTTGCAAAACTTTTGCAGTACAAAACTCGCATAGTGCAGCCCTAATTAATAACATAGTTAGGAAAAAATACAAAACGACATTAGACATATCTAATGGTTTCTTTTGTCAAAACATTGCACCGGAAAGCAGATATTTGACCGCTTTCTCTGCATTTGGGTCGCAGAAAAAATTCTGTCGACTCCCACAGGGGTTCAAGAACAGCCCAGGACTATTCTCAGGTAGAGTAACAGAGTTACTACAAATATATGATGATGAAGCATTATCTTATGTAGATGATATCTATCTCACAGACGACGACTTGGATACTCACTTGAAAAGAGTGAACACCATTATACTTGGGTTCGCAGCAGAGGGTTACAAATTCAACTTTAAAAAGTCCCGAATTGCCCATCTGACAGTATTATTTTTAGGATACGAATTATCAAGTGAAGGGAAAAGCCTAGCGGACAACTTCTTAGAGAAGTACGCTGTACTCCAAGCTCCAAAAACGCTGAAGAATTTACAATCCATTCTAGGTTTTCTGAATTTCGGAAGAACTTACATTTTAAAATACGCAGAGAGGGTTAAACCTCTCTACGAACTAATTAAACCTGATTTTAAACAAATCAATTGGACTCAAAAACACACAGAAATTTTGAGATCACTGCAAACAGACATGTTAGCAAAAACAAAATTAGATACACGTGACAACACATGTTATCTTGTAATCCGAGTCATCCCAGGAAGATGCGGATTCACGTACCTAACCTCTAATGAGGGAGAAAAGGTACCAATTTCAATTAAATCTCACTTGTACACACAAGCAGAAAAAGCATTCAGTCACACAGAAAGAACTGTGAAAGCAGTGCAAATCGCATTAGCAAATGAACGAGAACTAGCACACGGCAAACGGATTAATATCCTCACAGCGGAATCCGCCTTCGAGGCGCTATTCAGCCCAGTAAATCTGCCTACAGTGTCACTGGATCCGAAATGGATACAGTGTGTAGATTCTCTAGGAGCGGAAGATGTGAAATACTATTTTGCCCCGCAATTTGAAGAACTGAATGATTTAGAATATGAAGAAGAATATCCTCTGCCAATCGAACTTCTGCCTCTCCCACAATACGCCTGTATAATCTATACAGATAGTTTTGTACAGCATTTTAATGTAGAGAGCAAATCCTACAATGCAGCCTGTGCGATTATTAAAGGTCGTTGGCTCTGCGGTAAATTCAGACCGAAAGTAACAAAAACTGAATCTGTAAGAAACTGTTCGGTTCAGAGAACTGAAATCAGATGTTTAAAGATGGCGCTCGAAAATGCAGAACGTGAATTCCCGACACTTATCGTGTGCGATTCTCATTTTTGCGTCAACTCTTACAATAATAAATTGCAGAGCTGGATTGAAAACGATTACAAAGATGACACAGGTGCCACAATAAAGCATAAATTGCTCTGGAAACAGGTAGCTCTTTTACACAAAGAACTACAAAAGACTCACGTGATTCACGCACAGAGTCTTCAACGTGATGGCGTTCACGTTGCCGGGAATTCATTGGCTAATACAGCCACAGCGGAAGCAACTAAACCGGCTTCCGTAGCCACAAAAAAGCGTACAGAAAAATACATAGACGGGGAAACCATGCTGGCAGTAAAAACGACCGTAAAAGGCGACTGTGAAGCATTACCCGTGAACTATCCACTCAATTATGCATACGTAATCGATGCAAACTCTGTTCCTTTTGCTCGAATCCCTGGAGTGGGGGACAGAGTAATTCCAAACACGAACAGGAGAATATTTTTAATAGCAGACGCACATATGGGTTTGGGTCCTAGGCACAGAGAGATCAAGGAATCACTGACTGAATTACAATCAGTATACTGGTGGCCGGGAATGAGTGTAGAACACCAAATATATGCAAACAACTGTGAAAACTGCAGTAGGGATCGCAGTAGTGAACCATGCTACCGGCTACCAGTCAGAAAGAGCGTAACGCTGCCTACACCCCATCCTGCGTCCTATTAATAGTTAAGGCTAAACACACTTAAAAAATGAGGCTTCCAGCGCTCGGCTGACGCTAGAACGGTTATAAAAGATTTGCGAGTCTTTATCGGCACATACGCAATTACCACGTTCCATTCTGACCAGGGTCCTGCTTTTAGCTCTCGAGCTTATAAGGAGGCCATGGCCAGCATGGGAATTGGGTTGCGGTATTCTTGTCCGTCGCACCCCGAAGGGAATAGTGTGGTAGAAAGAAAAAACCGTGACATAAAGCAATCTATAACAGCGAAGGTATTAGGTTCAGGCGCTGGGTGGGTCAAACATTTAATAAGTGTCCAGACTAGTCTTAATAACTTGCCAAGAAATTCTCTAAAAGGTTTCAGCCCATACGAACTATTGTTCGGAATTAGAATGAACATTCAGGACCTCGATAGTCAGATGTCAGTGGTACAAGAAAAAACAACAGACTTTGATGTAAAGGATCGTTTGGCTGTTTTACAGGAACTGAATGAAACAAGAAAATCCTTATGCAACATAAAGTTAAAGCAACAGCCAACTACCACTGACGAGGCACCACAAGCAACAGCCCCAGCAAGGCCTGTCTGGATTCCAAAGATTGGGGATCTAGTCAGAGAAAAGATCACGGTGAAGAAGGAATTTGGGCCTTCTTACAGAAAAGCAGTACCTGTCTTGGCAGTCACCGGAACAAGATCAGTAGTACTACCGCCCCTTGCTGGTAAAAAGGAGAACAGAGTCGTGTCTATCGATCTGGTAAAACCACAAGCATGTGGCCTATAATCAACAGTAGGCCCAGTGGACTCCCAAGAAACAACAGAATACCCAAACTTGCAACAATCCAAGAGGTTCAAACTGAAAGACTAATCACATTCGATCAGCCTGCAGTGCACAGAGAAGGACTATGCAATAATGCCATGGAACTCGTGCCTCTTGAGACACAGATTGAAACAGTTCGTCAAGAAACACCAGTCTACAATGATGTGGCATCAGAAAATGCTACCGAAAGACAGATTGAAAGAACAATCCCAAAAATTGACAGAACTGCCTCTGGTTATTTCATCAACTTCGACAACTTCTCTGAAGATCAAAACGACCCCGAAGTGATGCCAGAAACAAAAAAGACTTTTAAAGAAAAAGCAACGGAACTCTTTCATCAACTAAAGGAAATCTACCTTGTTTCCCCTTGGTTGGAGTTCTGGTTCGGTCTAGGTGTATTTTTCCTCCTGCTTTGGCTCATCATGGTACTGTGTTTGGGAAAATTCATTGAAGGAAAATATATTACAATGGACACAGCAAGTCAGAACATCAACCTAGTCCTGAAACCACACAGATCATCCCACGTGAAGAAAAGAGAACTGTCAACAGTAAATGTCACAGCAATTCCAATACCTGGTGGGGTAGTATGGGAGAAAACAGACTATGAGATATATGGTCCGGTCGAAATCCTGAAGTATCCTCATCAACTGAAGGTTTCCTTAAGTGACTTTGTAAAACCTAGTACATTCTCTGATGATTGGGACTTTAACAGTATTAATGACATGATGTCTGATTTAGTAATGTCAGCTAGATTCACAGATCATGACTATTTACAAGGTTCATCTAGTTATGAGCAGTTATTCTGTTACACACACTATGGTGATCACTATTTGCATAAATCTGCACAGCCTAGAAATGTTTTTATGTATAATCAATGGGAACATTGTGCTACACCACCTAAAAGCAGTTCTAAAGCATTTTTTGAGAAATTCAAATACTTTACAGGGTTTAACACCAGTAATGCAGAAACGTTTTATTACAAACTGTTAGATAAAACAGGAATGAAAACAATGCTGACAAATTCTAAATTGATATATTCAGAAGCATTTTATGACAAAATGATGACATTTGGTTTTGATTATTGGAAAAATAATATTGAAACGAAAACAATTTGGGGTACAAAAGATTGGCAGGTACAAGGCCTCGAAGCACTATTTAGAACCTGCATGACACCAGAACAAATGTTGTTTTTAAATGACACAATACACCAAACATCCTGTCTTGACCTTAAAACACCGTCTATTCCAAAGCCAATACCTGAAAATGCAACTACAGATATTGAGTTAGACGTTTCACAAATTTTACATTTTAACAGAACACATCCTGATTGGAAAAAGTGGTTAATCTGGCCTATTGACACAAACAACTGTCAAGATAGATTCCTGAACAAAACACAGGGGTTAAAAATGACCAGACTAGACCCTAGATACTCCCCGAGACAACATCCATGGATAATAACAACATACAGTGTAGGGAAACTCTGCCTTGAATGGCTAACATCATCCACACTGGCTGAAATTAAGCAACACTTGTCTTTACTAAAAGATGGTGCTGATTTGCGCGATTTCATTCTTGGACCACGCAAATAGCGTCAAAAGCGTTTCATAGTGACCAGTATCTATGCTGCATACAACGAGGCTTGGAAAGTCACACAAATTGAAACAGCTGAAAAAATACGAGAAATTGATCGTATTAATTTGGAAAAATCACTTTCTGTAGTAGACAATGGGTTAATGACTCTGTCTTCCAGAATATATTCGTTGGACAATATTGTATCCTCTGCCTTTGATGTGATAGATAGAGACTTGCTAATGTTACAACATGGCCAATCTCAATTACGTTCTATTATAGAATTAGGCTGGACGCTGCAAAATCTTCGTTCAGGCTAGGTGCCTTGGCGTTTAATCAACACAACGTCATTATTTTCCATTTTTAACCTTACTGATAAACAGATCAGTTTGGCACAGAAAGGAGCAGACTATACAATCCTGAGCATCGAAAAACTTGAGAGATTACCATTGACAATGTCAGAGAGTCCTGTCATTGAATGGATAATACACGGAATTATCACCATTCCGATAACAACTTTCCGATTTAAAAAGTGCCTTGAGTACATACCTGCTGGCCAGTATGAACAATTGGGTAAAGGATATGTAAAATCAGAATGGAAATTACCATACACACATTCTTGCTATAGTGACAGCGACAAAAATGTATTTCTTAGTGGTGACAACTGTAAACTTTCACTAAGCGGTATACTTTTGTGTCAGGGTATTAATTTACACGGAGCATGTGATGGAAATTCTAACAACCTTTCATGCCACCAGCTAGTCACACCTGCAACTCAGATAAAGCCCTTCTTTATGCAACTTGCAAACGGGAGTTACATTCTTAGAACGGATCACAGATGTTGTGGCCTTGTGCCAGGGAAAAGTTATCTAGTAAGCGTAACATCCATGGTCAAATGCTGTATGCAGGCATTGTTCCCGAGTGGGCCTGCAGACACAGTGACTCCCATCTGGCCTCGTCTGAATCTCTATTCTATACGAATTGATACTTTAAGCAAAATGAAGTCTGTGCTTTTGCAGACAACAGTGCCTATAACGTCATCAAAAGAGACGTATGACCTTCTAGTTGCAAGGACAGCTACTGAAGTTCATGAACTTTTATCAACAAATTGCCCCGTGCATTTCGTAGAAATGCTTAGCCAACTCCTTAACATGTCTAGTGCCACAAGCATCCCAGGCATATTTAAGACGATTTTTACGGGACTGCTAACACCTTTTCAAGCAATTCTGGGAATCGTTCCTAATTTTGTCCACTCTGTTTTTGGCGGCATACCATTATTTTTGGGACTTGTAGCAGGGTTTTTATTTTTGACCCTCCTGCTTTGTTATGGCAAGCCGAAACTCAGACATAGCTCCCATGGGAATGGAAGAGACAATCCTAGCAATGCGCTACCGGGACAGGATAACTAACGTCCTTGGATTGGCCAGGCTGAGAGATCTAAACATGACCTGGTTCCTTTCATTCAGACCTATATGGCAAAATTGCATCTTACCTGTGCTACGGTGTATGCTTTGCGGTGATGAATGCGTGTTGGACATCTGTCTTTCACTTCCATCAGCAGTACCAATGGGCGTCGATACTTTGCTCAGTCCAATAACGGCTCACGCATTGAGTTGTCCCCAGCGGCTACCAATCCTGATGACGGCATTCGTGGAGACTCCTGTTCTACAACCAAGTGGTAACAGTGGAGCGAGTGACAAAAGCAACATCATCCAGGTACAACGATCTGAGAGCATTGCTGCTCCGGACTACGATGACAGCAATCATTCTCACACCTGCCAAGTTACAGCGCTATCGAATTTGGTTGAACTGTCACCTGATTTTGTAGACCAATTCTTTGAGAGCCTGTCTGATACGATGTTCTCACCCGTACAGAAACAATAACTTTTGAGAAACTTTCCGACACACAGCGTTCCCATGAACTCTGAATTCGGCCTTCAGTTTTGAACAACAAAAACTGCTAAAAAGCGTTGGAACTCTATTTCCCCGTTCAAGCATTAATTCTTTTGAATTGGACATTTTTTAATATTGACCTTTTTTGGCACGAACAATTTTCTTTGCTTAACGTAAAAACTATTCTTAGAGAACAGAAGCTTCACACTTCTATTTCTAAACACATCTAGAGACATAACAAACTTACATTAGCCTCTAGCACATTTATTGCAATGCATTTATATGTGATGATTTATCTCGCCCTTCTTCTGTTCAGAGATATTTCATGTGTAATTCTTTTTGCATAATCGTTCATTGATTTCATATGCAATAATTTTTGAATGATTTCTATGCTTCAAAAACGTACAGTACCTAAATTTCACGTATTACAATATACGCCTATTTCGAATGCATTTATGTATTTTGGGGTGGGCAATGTTACACATGCATCCTATTGCTCTAGTTTTAGTAATTTGATGGACATGAAAAGGTGGAGTGGGTGTTGCGTGTTTATCTAGGTTCCTGATCGATACTGTGACCGTATGCCCCTATTCGGCTATAAATCCATTTATTCCCTATATTGGCATAACCGTTCAAGTGCGATATTCAGAAAGTCATCTCTGGCCTCACACGAACAGAGCCACATTCCAGGATAGCTTTCTCTGCCACTTCCTTTGCAACCAATTAGTGCAATGACAGAGCAGAAGTCACCATCTGATATTCCTAGATTAACACTCCGAGTTCTTCAACAAGATAAAAACTCAGCAAACCTGGAAATCCCCGCTTGCTGTGTTTTGATTAGTAATGGAACTCTAATGAGCAACTGATAGCTATCACTTCCTAGTGACATCTTTAATTGACGTCTTATGTCCAGCAAACTTGTGTCAAACCAGGCACCTGTCAGGTATAAATACTACCAACGTTGCCTTAAGCAAATGCTGTGTTGCTGAGCCTGTTGCCTGTAGCCTGTTGCTGCAGCCTGCTACCCTGTTGCCAGCTGATGCTGCTGCCCGGCTGCAGTTGGTGAAGCTACTGATACCATTATCGCTGCTAAAGCGCGAACGATGGTGTGGTGAGTTTAGGAGCTGAACAGCCGTCCCTCTGCGAAGAGCCCAGCAGATGCCAAGCTGCCCGCGGACGCTGTCCCCCCTCCTCCTCTCGACGCGCTGAACAGAGCTCCAGCGTTTCTAGTCTGCCCTCGCGGGTGACTGGGATACCGAGTTCCTCCTGAAGGAGATACCAGACCTCCATCATTCTATTCAGAGGTATGGTGTTGACTAAACCCTTAGAAGAGAATTCTTGAAGCAAACCTTGGCAAAACCAACTTAACTTAAAGCTACTTACTTACTCCCCTTCCACGTGTTAGGCTTAGGTCAGGCACACTGGGGTAGGCGTAGTTAGAAGCACCAGTTGAGTATTTTAGCCTAATGTATATATGAATGTATATATTTTTTTTTTACTTTTAAACCATTGTATGGCTAAGAAACCATATCAATGCTTTTACAGTATTATTTCGCAATACTTATCTTACTGTACGTACTTTTTATAATAACAAGTCTTGCAATTGTGGCAATACATTTCTCTTGTACGAGAAGAAAGACTGTTCAATAAATGTTAACCCTTTATTGACAAACGCCCGTCTCTCTATTCTCTACATATCGTGAAAGTAAACTGCACTAACCTGACTGAGTGAAATACATGTTTATTGTTTCACACGACCCTAGAGATTGACTCTTGATCTGAGGAGCAAAGTTGTCATGTTGCACGGTTGTTGGAAAGCTGAATCCCTTCTTGTCTGTGCCAGGGAAGCTGATCACTTCCCATGCAGAGAAGAAAGTTTTCAGTGACCTCTGAGCTAGTTGGTAACAAACCCAATTAAGTTTAGCATAGTCAGTGGAGGCCTGGAATATCCGCAGTTCCACGTCGATACTACTGTTTATGTTATTCCAATGCGCAGGGCCTAGTGGGAAACTAGGAACTACACTACAGGTTATTTAGGATAAAAAAACTTTCAAGGAATGAAAAGGAGGAACAAAATATTTTAAAGCATGAGGACGGATACAAAACAGGAAGAAGAAATCTATGGTAAGTTTAGAAGGATTGGCTCAAAAGTGGAACTAATGGTTGTCATGATAAAACATCTCACTCTGTAAGAGGTTCTGCAACAACTATACTTGTCAAACTCAAGAATTTAGCACATGAGTGTTAAAAATGCACACAAGCCTTCATTTATGTTAGACCTGGCCTCTTTTGGCTTGGTTTCCCCTAACTTTTTGCCTTCTGACCTCCTGTTTTGACTGTGTACCTAACTTAATTTAGGGACTCTAGGACTCTGCTCACTTTTTAACTACTGCTGACCAATGCTAAAGTGCATGTGCTGGGGGCATTAGAGAGCCCACGGCAAGATGGCCGCACTATAGTGCAGCTCGGCTGGCCGTGAGACAACAAAGCTTCATAATCCTGCCTTCACGCCAGAAAATGAGCGATATGTCGTGAGGTGTATCCTCGTGAAGATTGAGGGCACCAGAGGACACAAAAAAGACTCACTGGAGCTGATGTGGAGTGATGCTGCAGCGGGCCGGCTCGAAGGAGACTGAGAAAATGGCGGCCCCCTGTAGAGTTTGTGCTCACAGTGGAATGGCGGCGCGGTCTCCACTTGTGGGGATAGGAGTGGGCCCGCCAGCGTTCACACTACTGCTGATGCCCTGAGAAATCCAGCCCTGGGATGCGGCGTGGGGAAATCACCGTGATTTATGAGATTGCGGCCCTGCCAGACGGAGAGAGACTGTGCCTGTGAGTGGTGAGCTGCGCCATCATTATTCACTGGCGCTGCCCGGCTGCTGTGCTGGGGATCCCGATCCTGTCTGCAGCCCTGATGTCCGGGAGACCCTACAGCGGTTTGCGGGAAAATGGCTGGGGGCCTGGCTCCTGTGAGAAGCGGTCACACAAGCCGAGACACCTGCAGTCTGGCCCAGACTGACACGCTGGCGCCGAGGCCCAACCCTAGCTATGCTAGTGAGGCCTAAAAACACGGTGGCTGCTGGAGTGCCGGCGGCAGAGAGACCCCGTGTGAGTGTACTGTGGAGCAGCTGCTATCCCTGTCTTATGTGAGAGGACTCTATAATGCATGGTGGCTGAGGCGCGGAATGGGTAAGGTGCAGAGGGAGCACCTCGCGGCCTACCTCTGTGAGGATACACACGCAGTAGACTTATTGAGTTGTGGGGCCTGGCCCAGCCGGCGCGGCCCTCCCCAGCGCTGGTAGTATTATTAATCCCACAACCTGGACCCACACGTTGGCAAATAGCTGCTGGAGAGGGGGAACACTGAAACTTACTCCACACTGCATGAACAGACGCAGATGACTGCTTGCCTCTGGGGTGGGGAGCGCAAACGACGAGGTCTGCAGAGTGCTGCAACGATTACAAGACTATAGCGCGGAGTGGTCATCACGACTCGGGCTCTCTGGGGTGTATAGATTTGTGGCGCGGAGTGGACTGTCTACCCGCATGTAGGCCCAGTCCCCAGGTCATTTGCTTGTCTGGGTAAGAGTGGTCTGCTTAATTCAGACACTCTGTTCATCACCACCCCCTTTTCTGAATCATTTTCTCCACCATAGGCGTGGAAGGGTATACTCAGATGTGAGTCCCTTGCTCATTGCACCATCAGGATTCAAGCAAGCCGGGCCGACGACGGCTGAAATGCCAGAAACCGGTCCCCGGTAGCTTGTTTCCTTCCCAGTATAAGAATTGGCTTGGTAGTTTGGTTTGCTCTGTTCCCATCATGCACTGGGACAGGGACAGACTAATTTGCATGTAGCCAGGTTCTGAGCTGGGATGGGGCAGTGAGCTAAAAAACGGTGATGGATCAAGCCCTGATCTTTGGACTGGGTAAGAGTGGTCTGCTTAATTCAGACACTCTGTTCATCACCACCCCCTTTTCTGAATCATTTTGTCCACCATAAGCGTGAAAAGGTATACTCAGATGTGAGTCCCTTGCTCATTGCACCATCAGGATTCAAGCAAGCCGGGCCGACGACGGCTGAAATGCCAGAAACCGGTCCCCGGTAGCTTGTTTCCTTCCCAGTATAAGAATTGGCTTGGTAGTTTGGTTTGCTCTGTTCCCATCATGCACTGGGACAGGGACAGACTAATTTGCATGTAGCCAGGTTCTGAGCTGGGATGGGGCAGTGAGCTAAAAAACGGTGATGGATCAAGCCCTGATCTTTGGACTGGGTAAGAGTGGTCTGCTTAATTCAGACACTCTGTTCATCACCACCCCCTTTTCTGAATCATTTTGTCCACCATAAGCGTGAAAAGGTATACTCAGATGTGAGTCCCTTGCTCATTGCACCATCAGGATTCAAGCAAGCCGGGCCGAAGACGGCTGAAATACCACAAACCGGTCCCCGGTAGCTTGTTTCCTTCCCAGTATAAGAATTGGCTTGGTAGTTTGGTTTGCCCTGTTCCCATCATGCACTGGGACAGGGACAGACTAATTTGCATGTAGCCAGGTTCTGAGCTGGGATGGTGCAGTGAGCTAAAAAACGGTGATGGATCAAGCTCTGATCTTTGGACTGGGTAAGAGTGGTCTGCTTAATTCAGACACTCTGTTCATCACCACCCCCTTTTCTGAATCATCATTATTCACCGGCACGGCCCGGCTGCTGTGCTGGGGATCCCGATTCCTGTCTGCAGCCCTGATGTCCGGGAGACCCTACAGCGATTTGCGGGAAAATGGCTGGGGGCCTGGCTCCTGTGAGAAGCGGTCACACAAGCCGAGACACCTGCAGTCTGGCCCAGACTGACACGCTGGCGCCGAGGCCCAACCCTAGCTATGCTAGTGAGGCCTAGAAACACGGTGGCTGCTGGAGTGCCGGCGGCAGAGAGACCCCCTGTGAGTGTACTGTGGAGCAGCTGCTATCCCTGTCTTATGTGAGAGGACTCTATAATGCATGGTGGCTGAGGCGCGGGATGGGTGAGGTGCAGAGGGAGCACCTCGCGGCCTACCTCTGTGAGGAAACACACGCAGTAGACTTATTGAGTTGTGGGGCCTGGCCCAGCCGGCGCGGCCCTCCCCAGCGCTGGTAGTATTATTAATCCCACAACCTGGACCCACACGTTGGCAAATAGCTGCTGGAGAGGGGGAACACTGAAACTTACTCCACACTGCATGAACAGACGCAGATGACTGCTTGCCTCTGGGGTGGGGCGCGCAAACGACGAGGTCTGCAGAGTGCTGCAACGATTACAAGACTATAGCGCGGAGGGGTCATCACGACTCGGGCTCTCTGGGGTGTATAGATTTGTGGCGCGGAGTGGACTGTCTACCCGCATGTAGGCCCAGTCCCCAGGTCATTTGCTTGTCTCCCAGATGTCCAATCTCGCTCACAAACAAGTCCTGATGTGTAAGCCAGACAAGGCACAACCAAGCTGTCCTTTGAAACTAAAAAAGTTACCCGCGCCACCAGTGACGCCGCGTCCAACGTGGATAATCAGGGCACGAGTCTTGATGCGCTTGCGGCTACGTTGCGGGCGGTGCAGCAGAGTCTGGCTACCATAGACGGGAAAATAGACCACATCAATCTCCGCATCAACCACATATCCACTAAGGTAGACCAACAGGCAACTTGGATTACTGACGTGGAAGCCCGCGTATTCACGACGGAAGACACGGTGCACGAATTTCAGACCAAAAGTCTCAACATGGAAAAAGTTATGGCTGTCATCCAGGCCAAGAACGCGGAGCTTGAGGCGTGCTCCAGACTGAACAATGTCCGCATTACAGGAGTGTAGGAGTCGACAAACACCGGGCGCATGGAGCAATATGTTGAAAATATTTTGAAAGAAATGTTTGGGACGGCAGAACTGTCTAACATGCTCATAGTCGAGAGAGCTCACGATCACTTGCACCACGACACCCGCCAGGATCACCACCACGTCCGATAGTGGCCAGGCATCTAAATTACAGAGATCGCGATGTGATTCCCAGGCTGGCAAGAGAAAAGGGCACCTCCGTTTCCATAGGTACTTTAAAAATCTCTCCTTTGCATGACAGATGAGATCCCTACATGGGAACAATGCAGGTCTGGCGTGAAACTGACTGCAGTTCTCAAGGCCCTCCCCAGTACCAACAGGGGAACATGTTGGGTCTCAGGCACACCCCCTCGATGGGTAAGCCCCGAACTGTTGCATACAAAGGAGTTCTCCTGTGAGTGCAGTAGGCACTTATTGGGGTGTTCAGGTTTCACATGTATTGTGGACTTTCTCCGGCATGGTTGGGATGCAGGAGTGACTGGGGTGGGGAACTGATAGGTTTGTAAGTTTATGTTCTTTCTTTTATGGAACCAGGCCCTGTTGAAACTGTATTGTGGAAGTGGCTGTTTTAATATTATTTACACCCACAAGTAACACACTGAGATGCAGGAACAGGCTGGTAATAGATCACTAAGATTTTTAACATGGAATGTCCGGTGATTAAATAATCCTAGGAAAGTACGTCAGGTGATGGCCTATCTCAACAGACATCACATAGAAATAGCAATGTTACAGGAAACGCATGTCACCTTCCATACTGACAAGGCACTGGGGAGAGGCTGTGCTGAACTGACTGCAGCCTCCTCCTACTAAACATACTCATGGGGGTTATCACTCTGGTTAAAAAAGGAGTGCAATTCCACCTAGATCAAGTTCTATGAGATGACCAAGGTTGTTGGGTGATTCTAACAGGTACACTCCGTGGCACATGTGTGGGTCTGATAAACACATATGGACCAAATACAGATGATCCCAACTTTTACACAGACATATGAAATCGGCTAAGGGACCTGCATTACACTGACCTTATTTGGGGGGATGGAGGTGACCTCAACCTCACACTGAACGCAGAACTGGATAGGTCGAGCGACGCAACAGAGTATCACACACAAACCACCAGGGAGATGCAGGCATGCATGGACGAGCTATACTTGGTCGAGAAATGGAGGCTTCGACATTCAGACACCAGAGAGGGCACATACACTTTTTCCATGCATGCCAATTGGTCCAGACTGGACTACTGGCTGGTCACCTCTCGCGTTCACGGATGGGTGGTGGATGCCAACATCTCCCCAGGACACTGTCCGATCACAAACCTGTGCTACTAACAGTGGACATACCCATATATACGCCACCACAATTTAGTTGGCGAATTAATGCAAACTCCTTAATAGACCCTATTTACAGTGACACTATACAGGGGGCGATAGAGGAATACTTCCAGCTGAATGTGGGGTCGGTTGAGGACCCGGGGGTGATGTGGGAGGCTTTTAAAACCACCATACGTGAGACATGCATTAGTACCAGCGTAGGGATACTGAAGGATATTCGCTCCAAATTGCAGAACATAGAGGTGTCCATCAAAGTGTTAGAGAACGAATATGAAAGCACACAACCTAAAGAGGTCCTTGGGCGCATAAAGGAGCAACTCACTCTCTACTACGAATTCGCAGAGGGTGAGATTAAATACATGTCGAAGAGGCAGAAAGCTAGGGCCTATGGTGAGGGGGCAGGTCAGGACATACCCTGGTTCAGAAAATACAAAAGCGGAGTGCAACACATACAGTGACACAAATTACTGATGACTTCTGAGAAACTCACTATGACAATGCAGGTATCTCTTCCACCTTTGCTACAGCCTACAATCACATGTACACATTGACAGGCCCCACAGACATGGTAGCACTGACGGCATACCTAGAGGACATAGATTTAGTGTGGTTATCTGATGGTCACAGGGAATATCTGACCCAACCAGTGACGGTCTCAGAGGTCCAGGAAGCGATCAGATCTCCGGGCTATGTATGCAGACGCACATGAGAAGCAGATCATAATTACACTTCTGAAACCGGACAAGCCCCTAGACAGATGGGACTCTTATCGTCCGCTGTCTCTAATAAACACTGATGCCAAAATATTGTCTAAGGTGATACGCCATTAATGCCTACCATCGTACTTCCAGACCAATCAGGATTCATCCGGCCTGCTCAATCTTTCATAATATTTGCACTATTTTTGCCTTACTACACCTCTTAAACTCGATGCTGGAGGCGGCCGCTGTCCTTCTGGACTCGGCCAAAGCCTTTGACACAATGGAATGGGTCTATTTATTTACTATAATGCAAAGGATGGGCATGCCTCTTATGTTCCTCCAATGGATTCAGCTTCTGTACACGAACCCAGTGGCTGGAATTAGGGTGAATTGGCAGGTATCCGAACTGGTTTGGATAAGACGCTGCACACAACAAGGCTGCCCGCTATCACCATTACTCTTCACCATTGCACTGGAACCGCTTGCTTGCAAAATCCATCAAAAATATGCAGATGCAGCACTCAGGTTTCACCAACGTCAGATAGGCATATCTTTATATGCTGACTACATGGTTCTCTATGTGAGAGAACCCCAGCACAACCTGTCGAGACTATTCAGAGAATACATCAGATTTGGGGGGTTTTCTGGACTCCAGATTAACTGGAACAAATCCATGATTGTACCCCTTACAGAGGGCACTCACGCCTGTGCACTAGACGATCCTTTGGAATGGCAGTCTGACCCAGTCAAATATCTGGGAATCTGGATCCACAGAGACCCCAAAGTAGTAATCAGAAGGAATTACGGGAGGGCAGTCAACGACACTCGAGGAACAAGTGGGCCAAACTCCCATTATCACTGGTGGATCGGATAGCCGTTATAAAAATGGTAGTATTACCCAAGTTTCTCTATCTATTCACCAACATCCTGATCACACTACCAAACCATTTTTTTAGAACACTACAAAATCACATTATCAGAATGGTGTGGGCGGGAAAGCAGGAGAGAATTAGCTGGGACACACTGTCACTCCCTTACAATCAAGGTGGGTTTGCTGCCCTGAACTTCAAACTATATTACTTATGTGCACAGGCACATTATGCCAGCTATTGGTACCATCCTGAGCCATACCTACCCCACTTGGCAGTCGAAGAGGGAGACGCGCACCCTATCAAACTGTATCACATGTTGCCTAACAAATGGAAAGAGGTCCCGCGCACTGAAATAAATCCTGTGCAGGCCACCACTGAAGTCTGGCGACGACTGGGAGACAGCGCGAATAAGCTGCTTCCATAGGACCCTGCCATGCCACTTGCAAATCACCCAGAGTATCAGTGACACAAGACGCGGGCAATATTGCCATGTTGCGTGAAGCGGGTATAGGCACAATGTGCAACTTATATGCCGAAGGACAGTTTGTGGAAGCATCCGAACTACATTATGTAACTAACCAAACTCTATTGTTCAGATTCAACTATCATAGACTGAAAGCAGCCCTTAGGGCCCTGTTTCCTAGTTTCCCCGGCCCTAGCTATGTTACAAATGATAATAGCCGAACCCACTAAAAGGCACCTGGTAGCCCGACTGTATCACACAATGCAGACAGAATGTGCCCGAACTGTCATATGAGCCCTTGAGAGCTGGAATCAGTCACTTAATACACCTCTGACACAGGAGGACTGGACGGCCTGCTGTGGCCTCACAGACATGTTGACCCCAAACGGCACTTACGCATAATAATCCTAAAATACCTGCATCAAGCCTACCACACACACCAGAAGCTGTTGCACCAGGGTCTGAGGGACGACGCTGCATGACGTAGGTGCGGGTTACAGAATGCTGATTTTGTCCACCTGGTGTGGAGTTGTGGGAGGGTGTGGGACTATTAGGTGCAAGTAGTGAATGTCCTGCAAGAGGTTACGCAGTGTGTATTCTGGGTCTCATTTGGGGGGTTCCAACAGCGAAGAGGAAACTGCTGGCAATTGTACTGCTCATGGCAAGGCGCAGAGTGTCAATGTAGTGGGATAGTAAGATCAGTCCCACAATCAAGAAATGGATTACAGATCTGGTATATTGCAGAGACACCTTAAAGACCTACGAGGAGGAGCTGCTTCCAGGTTGAGGCAAAAAGACTTCTGGCCACCCTTCACGGCTTATCTATTGGAGCATACGGACAGTCTGGCCCCGGAACATGACCAGACTGAGAACACTTCTGAATAAATAAGATACCTGATGTTTAGTGGATCTGACCTAATGTGTATGTAATCTCTCTTGTTCAGAAAAGAGGCCATCTTTCATTGCATATTATGTACTGACATGACTAAGTTTGTTAGATTTGGTATTATTGAAAATCAATAAAAAGAAATTAAAAAAATAAAAGTGCATGTGCTCTGTGTCTAAAATTTAATGCCATTCGGTTTCTCCTTCATTGGATAATTTGATTTACTGATAAGTCCCTGGTACAGTGCTCCATAAATGCACAAGGCCTGTAAATTAAACTAGTGGAGCTGCAGCACATATTGTGCCACCCATATGAGTGTTGTTTAAAAAAATTCTCAGACCTGCCACTGCAGAACCTCTATGTGCAGTTTTAAACTGCCATTTCGACCCGACAATTTCGCCTACTTGCCAGGCCCAAACCTTCACCTTTGTTACATAAACATCACCACTAGGATAGGCCATAAGTAGCCCCAGGAGCAGGGTGCAGTATGTTTAAAAGGTAGGACATGTACTTTGAAGTTTTACATGTCCTGGTAGTGAAAAACTGCTAAATTTGTTTTTCACTATAGCAAGACCTATCATTGACCAAGCATTGAAACTGCCTTGTAACACTTTACAAGTGTTACTTCCAATTGGGAAAATATAGGAATAATACATTTGTTGTCTTTGGACTCACAATTTCAAAACATATCATTCAGTTCAGTTGTTTTTTAGATTGCAAGTCTGAAAAAGCCACTTTTAGAAAGTTATACAAAAGGGGGTGGTGATGGACGGAGCATCTGAATCAATCAAACACTCACACCCAGTCAAAAGATCTGGGTTTAATTCATCACCTTTCTTTAGCCCACTCTGCCACCCCAGTTCAGACATGGCTATATGCAAATCAGTCTGATCCTGTGCCTCATGGGAACAGTCCTGCCCGAACTGCCAAGCCATGTCTTCCCTGGACCGGAAACAAGCTTCCGAGGACCGGTTTCTGGCATTCCAGCTGTCTTCAGCCCGGCTTGCTTGAATCCAGTGGCAAAGTGAGCAAGGGACTCACGTCTGAGCATACCCTGCCACACTTATGGCGGCCAAAAGCGGTACAAAAGGAGGTGGTGATGGACGGATCATCTGAATCAATCATACACTAACACCCAGTCAAAAGATATGGGTTTAATCCATCACCGTTTTTTAGCCCACTCTGCCACCCCAGTTCAGACATGGCTATATGCAAATCAGTCTGACCCTGTGCCTCATGGGAACAGTCCAGCCCGAACTGCCAAGCCATGTCTTCCCTGGACCGGAAACAAGCTTCCGAGGACCGGTTTCTGGTATTCCAGCCGTCTTCAGCCCGGCTTGCTTGAATCCAGTGGCAAAGTGAGCAAGGGACTCACGTCTGAGCATACCCTGCCACACTTATGGCGGCCAAAAGCGGTACAAAATGGGGTGGTGATGGACAGAGCATCTGAATCAATCAAACACTCACACCCAGTCAAAAGATCTGGGTTTAACGGTGATGGATTAAACCCAGATCTTTTGACTGGGTGCGAGTGTTTGATTGGTTCAGATGCTCTGTCCATTACCACCCCCTTTTGTACCACTTTTAGAAAGTTGTGAACAAAAGAAGGTATTGGGTCCTGCAACTGACCAGCCTGGACCTCAACAATTGCTAAACAGAACAAGATGGCTAGTCAGGTTTGTTTTATGATAAGTTAGGACACACACAGCCAATTTGTGCTGCGTGAACCACACGTTTTGTATTACAAAAGATTCATTTTCATTTTTAATTGAGTTTCATAAATTCATCCATATGTCTTCAAAGGAATATCCTGTCAAAACAGTCGAATCAACAACATACAATTGTGTGCACAATATATACAGGTGTAAAAAAGTTCACAGTGGATACTCAAAATTCACGACACCAAAATACAACTTATTACATAATTGTTACATACAAAACAAATTGCAACATGAAAGACATTTAAACAAGGAAAAGCATTACGCAAAAAGAACCAGTCCTTGAACTTGAATACCAGTGGACAGGCGGAACTAAGGATGCAATGAAACTGCCTGCCTGTCTCACAAAACCTGTGATAAAGTGTTTTTAGGATTGCCAGCGAGGGCCCACTACAGTGGTATTGATTATTCCCTGGCTGCACCCTTCTTTCTTGTCACAGGCTGGGGGTCAACGCGTTTCGAACCGTAGAAATTGAAAGGTTCTCCTCAGGACGGGGACTGGGTGAGATCTTCACTGTAAGAAAATTAAGGGGTGGTGTCAAACTAGTAGTGCAACAATGTAAGTGCCCTCTGTGACTATAAAGGAAAAAATTATTGCAATTTACCTGCACAACGCGCACAAGGGCTGCAGGAGTGGAGATTAACTGCACATCAAGTGAATTTTTCTGGAAAAACAAGTGAGGTGGCAGTCAGGGCTATTGAGTTCAAAAGGTCACCATTAATGCATAGACACGGGTTCAAAATTTGCATGGGAACTGTCCCGCGTCATACCTGTACTTAAATGTGGATGCAGGGTAAGGAGGACTCATAAATCAGGGCGCCCATGGATCGGTGCGAAGTCGATGGGTGAAACTGCTCACCTTCTCTCAATTGCTGAATAGAAAGAAGCAGACAGCGCTGTAGTGCATGGTGCCCCCACGGCTACACAAAGTCAAAGACACGAGGTGTTTCAAAGATTGTTATATCATGTCCTACCTGCGCTCAATTGCAAATGCAGGTAGACGGAGACGCCTGGGAAGAAGTCCGGAGGTTGCAGGGGTAGAGGCTCTCCTGCGCTAAACCGCTAAAAAAAGCGGAGAGCGTTAGCAGGAAAGCAATGGCCAGGGTTGGTGTGTATCAGAGTCGGGACTTGATTAAAAAAAAGGGGGAAAGCAAACTTACTCGGGCGGTAGCTGGATTCAATCCATTCCGCTGCCAGAGTCATCAGGCGTGTGATTGCGCGGGCCGGCTCCGGTATGTTTTACAGGAAGCACGACTAGGGACATTGAAAGCGAGGGTGGACACTGAGCAGACGCTAAGGTTGCTTCTACTTGTGGTTCCGCGAGGCAAAGCGGAAAAGAGCGTTCATGCTAATGGAGAAGATTGCTACAGCCAGAGTGTTTTATATTAATGGAAAATAAATAAATATGAATGACTGAAAGAAATAACAGTCAAAACCCGGGATGCAGGAATGTCTCAGAGTGCGGGAGATGAAGTTTGTTATATAGTGACTAGAAACTTGCCTGACACCACCGTTGTTTACAGAAACAAAGGAAATTATTGTGTGAAAGTAATGAAAAAAAGAATTTCAAAGGGGTTTGCAAGCAGTATAGGCAGCACAGCTCAAATCAGCTCAGCGTAGGAGTGGGCACATAGCGTGCAATTGAAAAGGGGGGGTGTTACAGATTCCCAAGTTCGGACAGTTCATTAAGACCAGAGTTAGATGTGTCAAACTTCAGGATGAGGTACGCCTCTTTCTGTGAAAGGCGTATATCTGGGTCCCCGCTGCCGCCTCTGATGACAGCAAGCACTGTCCATCTGATGTCATTTGCGGAGTGTTTATGTTGTAGGAAGTGGGAGACCAGCTGTGCCGTTAGGTTCTTGTTGTTGATCCTTGAACGGTGTTGGATGATTCTTAGTCGTACCTCCTGCGTGGTCTTCCCAATGTACACCTTGTTGCAGGGACATTGAATGGCGTAGACAGTATATTTCGTTTTACAGTTCGTATGTTCATCATGACGCCAAAATTTAGTGCCGTCTGTGAAGAGGGAGCCCTCCATTGTGAGGTCAAGCCCCGCTTGGCGATGGAACTGGAACTGACCTTGGAACTGACACACAGCATTCTTAACATCGATGCATCAATGACTTCGGAACCAACGCATCCTCCAACAGAGACGCATCCCCTCGTTTTTTAAACAAATCGTCTTTAAGCTACAATGCATTCGAGGTACTGTCAGCGTTTCTGTGTAACGCCTGTATCTGGCCTGTGCTCCAGCGCGGTCGGACGAAATTTTTGGATTTGCCCCGGTCATGCGCGACCTGATGCCCCCAGTTGAAGCTATTGACTGTTAAGCACTGCATTTTGAGTTAATCTTGCAAAATTCGTAACTCAACTTGTGTATGTTGGAATTTTGTTGTTTTGGACTTATTTTGCTCAGTTAAAGATGGGTTATTTTTCAAAACTGGTGCAGAGTACTTTTGTGATGTTATCACTGTCTTACTGTGTGTGAGTGTGTGTGTGTGTGTTTGTGTGCATGTATGTACAAATGCATTGCAAACTGCATCTTTAGTTTTGCCTGACTGCTACCAGAGGATAAGCACAGGTAAACTTTTAGTGTGTACTACACTTACCCTGAGTAGGACTGTGGTTCCTGCTTCGACATGGGGCATACCTCTACCAACCAGAAACCTAATTTCTAACATTGGTGATCAGCAATGAGAGTAGGACTTGTGTTTGTGCTTTGCATGCAGTGATTGATGTACAATACTTCCATATCTCGGACCATTACATACCAATATACTTTTTTCTTTCACCCTCTTTGGCAAAGTTTTGAGTTTTCGCAACAGTCATGTCATAATCTTGAGAGCCAACAGCTACACCTACAGTATTGAAGTTTGAGCAAGACAAGTTGGAAACCTATATGGTGACCCCAGCTCAAAGGATTCTGCAGGGATTTTTTGTGTTCTTTGAAAGGTTCTGTGCAGCACAGATGGAGTGCCCTACTCTTGTGGATCTTCAATGGCAGGCCCAGGCAGCTGGTGACGCCTCTGTTTGACACCTCATTTTTTGGACACGACCTTTAGCAGGCTTGTCACCCACTTTTATTGGACTCAAATGAGGATGACTTCATATGCATTCTGCAGGTCCTGTCCTACCTGTCAGGTAAGCGGCAAGACAGGGGGGAAATACAAAGCCCCCTGCATCCTTTCCTTGTTCTGAGCACCCCTTATGAGTGGGTGGGCATTGTGGGGCCTCTGGAACTGAAGACAGCCATGGGTACAAGGTTTTTCCTGGTCTTGGTGGACCATGCCACCCGGTACCCGGAAGCCATTCCTCTGAGGACAGTGCAGCTGCTGTGGCCTGAAGATCTGTAACCAAGTGGGTTTCCCAAGGGGGTTGTCTCTGACAGTGGTGCTACCTTAATGCCCTTGTACATGAAGGCCATGTGGAAAGAGTGTGGATAACCTACAAGTTCTCCTCTCCTTACCTCCCCCAAACCAATGGGTAGGTTGAGAGACTTTTTGCGAGCCTCCAAAGTGTACGGGCTTTTTGGGAAATGCACCTGCGTGCCGAGCAGGCAACGAAGCCCTTGACGGATCTACGGCGGCTTTCTTCACCACCCCTGAACTTTATCTCTACTGATGAGGGATATAAATCCCGAAACCCGGGCCATGTCTCGGGTCTAGAGATTATTGAACTTTCTAGAACTGATTTGCACCAACCAAGGTGATACACTTTGAACTTTCCGGTTCCTTGTGCTACTCGCACTACTAATACCAGAATGCTGAGGGGCGATCCGGTGGAGAGGCCAGCAGTGTCGCACCCATCTTTGTTCTCTACTTAAGGGCTTTTGTGAGCCTCCAAAGCTGACGGGCTTTTTGGGAAACGCACCTGCGTGCCGAGCAGGCAACCAAGCCCTTGACAGATGTACGGCAGCTTTCTTCACCACCCCTGAACTTTATCTCTACTGATGAGGGATATAAATTCCGAAACCCGGGCCATGTCTCGGGTCTAGAGATTATCGAACTTTCTAAACTGATTTGCACCAACCAAGGTGATACACTTTAAACTTTCCGGTTCCTTGTGCTGCTCGCACTACTAATACCAGAATGCTGAGGGGCGATCCGGTGGAGAGGCCAGCAGTGTCGCGCCCATCTTTGTTCTCTAGGTTGAGAGACTCAGCTGTACCCTAAAAGGCATGATAATGAGTCCACCCAAACCCAGTAGGCGTTAAGTGGGACATCCTGCTGCCATGTCATTTATTTGCCTATTGGGAGGTACCGAAGAAGGGGGTTGGCATTAGCCCTTTTGAACTACTGTTTGGGCACCCTGTGAGAGGGCCTCTCAGTTGGTGGAAGAA
The DNA here is from genome assembly GCF_964263255.1 of Lissotriton vulgaris. Lineage (NCBI taxonomy): Eukaryota > Metazoa > Chordata > Amphibia > Caudata > Salamandridae > Lissotriton > Lissotriton vulgaris. Next base: position 186,708,241 of record NC_141687.1, on the reverse strand, counting down.
GGCTGGGAGAAGCTCCCAGGAAGCCACTCTAGAATGTATTCAGCCAAACGCCGACCTTCCGTAACCAGACAGCTCACTTCCGGAGTGATGCTGTGGTGTTGAGTGATGCTGCTGCGTTGAGTGGTGCTGTGGTGTTGAGTGATGCTGTGGCTTTGAGTGGTGCTGTGGTGTTGAGTGGTGCTGTGGTGTTGAGTGGTGCTGAGTGAATCTTTGGCGCTGAGTGATGCTGTGGCATTGAGTGATGCAGTGGTATTGAGTGATGGTGTTGCGTTGAGTGGTGCTGTGGTGTTGAGTGATGCTGTGGCGTTGAGTGGCTGAATGACCAGCACTGAATACTGTCTACACAATAATATTGGATATTTAAATCTGAAGAAGTGACCCATACAGGGATAGTTGCTGCATTCTTCTCGCGTTGTACATTCTCAGTTGGTCTAATAAAATACATTTCTGTCTCTATATTGTAATTAGTAGCGGGCGCCTGATTACATACATGCAAGCGTGTAATATGACCAGTTCTACTAGACAGGTTAAATCCCACATGCAGTTAATGGACATGTTATCGCACCAATGACTTGCTGTGGGGGCGGGCGGCTTTTATTAGAAGGAGGAGTTAAGCAGAGGAAATGGCGAGACACTTGAGTTCAAGCTTGACACGCTCTGACACAAAGTAAACACTCAGGAGCTGGAAATTTCACCTCAGAAATAAAGGGTTGCCAACAATGCATTGTCCACTGAGGTGAATAAAGAACAACCAAACTCAAATTTATCATAAAAACAATTGACCGCAAGAGTGGAAAGACTTTGGTCATGATTCAGTGGGGAGAGGAGGCGGATGTCACATGTGGCTGCTATGTCTCAGGCTCATAGGATGGGCGCCGATGTGCTGGCTCAATCGTGAGATAAACATTACCTCACAGAGAGCGGCGAACATTATGGAGTAAAAAAATGTCAAAAAAGTGAGTGCGTGCATTCCGGTGCACAAATGCGTGAGGTGCATGTCCGCTATCAGGCAAAGAAACGGTGTTCATTGAGATAAATAAAGACTGCGCATAGACAGTCAGAAAAATCCTTGGGCGCGCGGCTGCGAAAGTAACGCCACTCAGCAATAAAACAAGAAACAAACACAAGGGAGGAATGTTGGGATAATTAAAGCTGCTTCAATAGCCTGGTGGTCTGGGGGTGGGGGAGCGGGGGAGCGACGGAGTGGGAGGGAACGAGCATATGGGGTGTGAGTGAGGCCAAGCGCGCGCTGGCGAAGCGTCACGCTTCAATAAATCACATGCATTGGGAGGAATCCGATTGTTCAAGAGTGTTGTTTCCCCTACAGTATGTCAGAGCTATAAATAGCTCGACCTAAAAATACCGGTCGCAAAGGGGCAGATTCTGAGAATCTGCCCCTTTGCGAGCGGATTTTACCTTGATGCATCTATGCCATGGTTAGTTAGTTTGAGGATACCTAAAAGCATGACAAGCCTCAGTCTCAGCGGTAAGGCTCGGTGGATGGCTCGAATATTTATCAATTTAGATCAGGTCACTTTTATTTGGGCACAGGCGGAGCCCGGTGCGCTGCTGCATGGTTCAGAAAAGTATATTGGCACAGATTCTAACGTAATACGGAGGAATTACAACGAAAGTCGTTACAACGATTTTCGCTGGAGGGCGCTGGATAGTGGATTCGTTTAATTTTCTATTCCAACTACAGCCCACGTTGACAGTAGGGAAGGAGTTGGATAGAAAATTAAACTATTCCCTATCCAAGAGCGCCCTCCAGCAAAAGTCGTTGTAACGACTATTGTTGTAATTCCTGCATTGTAATGTCAGTGCGGGGTAATCCCCGCGTTGTCATTGCTGTTCATCGCACAGAAAGTATGTATTTCTGAGCACTATGCATAATCTAATGTATGCAATAGTGCTCTGTGTCAAAGCAACCTGACCTAGACCGGCAAATAATTTAGAACAGATTCGGTATATGTCATGGAAAAATTCCAAGAGCATGCAGACAACTTTGCCTGACTTTTAACTCCAATCGTGGCAGTGCCACTGATTACATTTCTGAAAACAAAGACAACCATTTTGTTCCCGTCAGCAAATCTGCAACACAATCCCTTCAACTGGAAGGAAGAATTTAATTAAATCTGCAACACCACAGGCAGCTCCCAAATTAAATAGGTTTACCACAACAGATTTTCTAGTTTTAATACGAATGTAATAAATTAGGATAAATTGAACATGCATGAAGGTGCTTAAGATGTGAAAGTTTCCCTGCCGGTGACATGCTTAACTGCGTGTGGAAAGTAAGTTTGTAGATCAAATAAGTGTTATTCGGTCCCATAAGCAGCAACACCCTCCACGTTCGCTCCGCCCAGTATAAATTGGTGCCTTTTCGGGCACAGTGTACAGTCAATTTGGACTTATTCGTTGCGGCCCCTGTCATCTTTATGCCTTATAGAAAGCGCACATCACCAATAAAAGCAATTTAAGCACACTATGGGCCTAATTCACAAAGGTTAGATGAGTAAATTTATCATTTTGGAGTAAGTTTACTACTTTTTATATTCACAAACTTAGAGTGTAAATTACTACCAAAGTGTTAGTTACATGCTCCACCCCACAGTAATGAAACAGGCTTACTTTATTGTGAGTAAGTGACGTCCCTATGCCTATTTCAAAGTGGAATACTCTGCTAAAACAGTTTCTATTGATTCAACAGTGAAAAAGAATGATTGTGAGTAAAGTAAAGTGCCACAATAATGCCGCTAAATTTCAATTTGTGTGCTGTTAAATTTCAATTTTTGTGCCGCTAACTTTGCAAATCCATGCCACAATAATCTGGGGGTCTGTTAAATGCTATAGTGGGCCTGCAGCACTGTTTGTGCCACACACAAAAGTAGCCATTCAAAACATGCCTCAGGCCTGCCACTGCAGAGCCTGTGTGTGCAGTTTTAAACTGCTATTTCGACCTGGCAAGTTCACCTACTTACCAGGCCCAAACCTTCCCCTTTATTACATGTATATGTCACCCCTAATGGAGGCCCCAGGGGTAGGGTGTTGTGTATTTAAATATAGGACATGTTCTCAGGAGTTGTTTTACATGTTGTGGTAGAGAAAAAACTTCTAAATTCGTTTTTCACTACAGCAAGGCCTATCTCTCCCATAGGTTATCGATTAAACTGCCTTGTAACATGTTACAAGTGTAACCTCCAAATTGGGAAATGATAAGAAGATTACTTTTGGTGTCAATGGACTAACAATCTAAAAACACATCTTGCAGTGAGTTTGTTTTTAAATTAATGTCAGAAAATGTCACTTTTAGAGAGTTTGCATTTTCTTACTTTAACCATTCTGTGACTCTGCTTGTCTCTGGAATACACTTATGGGTTAGGGCACATCTGGGCTTTGTGCATTTCCTCTAGACAGTCACACAGAAAGGGACCTGAGGTGTGCCCTGCATATCCTGATGTCCCATCACCAGGCTGAGAGGTCTTCCTGGGTTGAGTGAGAGGGAGGAGCTGATACTTGTACCTTAATAGGGCTGTTCCTGTCCCCACACAAAAAGCTGCATACCCCTCTGTAGTGTGTCTGTAGACAGGGCAAGAAGGGACAGGGTCTTGTGCACTACAAATACCTTTCTTCGTAGTCTCCCTACTTCTAAGGCTAAAATGGGTATAAGTATTGGACCTCTGACACCATATACTCAGAACACTTCTGGAACTGTTTGGTGTGCTGCAACCCAGGAAACCGACGCATCAATACTGAAGCAACGTTCAGAACTGGAGCATTTGCCTGTGGTATCGATGCATTGTCCCTGACTGCACTGTAGTCATGGACACCACTCAGTGACTGCATGACGCAACAACCTTGACTTGCAACTCAGCCCTGACTTTGCAGACGCAGCACCTCTGAATCACAGCTGGTACATTAGTCTCAGACACCACATCGTCAAGATCTTTGATGAACCGTCCCAGACCCCGATGGATTCCTGGCACAAGGGGGGATGGAGCCCACCGCCTCTCATCCAGCTCAGTGCTGTTTGCTATTATCTCTAGACACATGTTTCAGGGTTTAGTCCTTCATCAATAGAGAGCAAAAGAAGTATTGAATGGAGAAAAGTCATCAGGGGCAGATGAAATGGTGACTAAGTCTTCACAGGTCATAGCACTACTTCACAGGCACAAAGGTGTATCCAAAGTGAGCTCGTCAGCGAATTGGCTCAAGGTAGCATTTCAAACATAAGTAAGGGGGGACCAGCTGGGGAGGGGCTACGCGTAGGGCACGATGGCCGCTTAAGACCTCAGCTCCGCGTCACCTGCCCTCCGTCTCACATATCCTGTTTATGATCCTTGCATCGGAGCCCACTACCTGAGAGGGGAAGTGTGGCGGTGCTCCCGACTACAACACTGGCCCCGCTGCAACGCCCGGGCCGGAGATACGCCACCTGGGAATTGCGGCCTGGAAGGCGGCTGAGACCCGGGGCTCAAGTTATACTGGCAGTCAGGGAGCAGTAAAACAACAGTGGGCCGGTAACCGGAAGTCGCCGGTCCGGCCCGCCGATGTTCGATGGAGGTGCGGCGATCTCATCGGGAGCTGGAGAGGTGCGCTATACTGGCGGGGGTCTCTGTTGGTGACCCCGTCCCCTCCTATGTGGGTACTGAAGCGAACCCGCGCTTCAGTGCCTCCCGGGTGGCACTGAAGCGAACCCGCGCTGCGAAGCAGCAAGAGGCCTGCGGTGAGAAGGCAGCTTGGGTGACGGAGGTGCCGGGGCATAAGGGGTGTAGCATCAGTTGGTCCCCTTCCCTCTCCCCCCACCCCCCGCTTGTGGACCCCTGGTTCTGGACTGCAAAGGGTGGCGGAGTTAGCCCCCGGAGCTGCTGAGGCCACATTCATGACTTTATAAAGTGGGGGCTATTGGACCGGCCAGGACTGAGTGACTGCTAAGGTGACTTGGGGAGCGGCACTGCGCCATACCACCAAAGTGTGTCCGGTGTGCACTCGCGCTGTGGTGGTTTTCATGCTCAGTGATTGCCGCATGTCCCGTGGGCCGTCCCTGCTGTAGCACTGGACCATACTGGGATCCACCGCTACAGAAGGTCTCTTGATTGTGCCGCGACCTCTGTGTGGGGTTGAATTGGATCTCTGGCCTATTGACCCTCTGGTATGGCTTAATCGGCAGTGATCCTGACTTGTGCCATGCGTAGCTGATGTTCCGGGACCCTAGCTGTCGCATTCCTTATCGGCGACATGGGACTGCCGAGGAGTGAACGCAGTTGACGAGTGTGGTGGGCCAGGCCTGGGTCCTCAAATTTCTGCACAGAGCCTGGGAGCGGTCACCCTGTCGATGATTTGTCAGATGGCATCTAAATCGAACACTGACAAGCACCCACCCAGATCCTCCAGAGGAACGAAACTGGTGCAGTCCAGCAGGTTGGACCGCTACACCATACCTAAAGGCTCGCCTATACACTCAAAGCGGGCTCATCCGATGGGCGACGACGCTTTGGAACCGCCCACGGAGTTGACGTTACTGGACGTGATGGCGGCGATAGAGGGTGTCCAGTCATCACTGGGCCAGAAGATGGAGTCCCTGGACAATAACCTCGACACGGTCACGATCGAGGTCAACCTTATCCGGGTGGATCTCACGAAAGCGAGTGAAAAGGTAAAATGGTTTGATATCAAAACGGCCAGCTTGATTGAACTATGGACTGATGTGTAATGTCAGGTAGTGTGGCTGGACCCACAGATGTTTCCTATCCTGTTTAGCATAGTGAGAGTGTTAGATGTGTGGGCCACTCTGAGTTATCCAAACTAAAGTTGGCTGGGGAGACAGGGGGAGGGGTGTGGGATATCGACTCTCCTCCTCATTACTACCTTTAGTTGGTTGTAGAGTTAGAGTTTGGGGTGAAAGGTACACTGTCAGTTGGGGATGGGCGCAAGCCGAGAGCAGGGGTGCAGGGGGCAGGGGTGTGGGGTTACCGGGGCTCCGGGTGTTCAGGGCCGTGCTACTTTGTGGGATTGTTTGGTTATTGTTTTATGTTCACATCAAAAGGGGACAGTCTAGGGAATGTGACACTTCTATACCAGCTTAATTCCGAATAGTGAGAGGGGATGGGGGATCAAAGTGCTTAGCTGGAATGTGAACGAGCTGGGTGATAAAATCAAGAGGGGGATGGTGAGTCAGTTCATCAGACGCCACTCCTCAGACGTGGTGTTCTTGCAGGAGACACATCTTAATGGGAATAGGTGCATGACCCTACACAGGGGGAGCTACAGGTTGGTGGCACACGCAGGATATATGTCCGGGTCGAGGGGAGTTGGTATCTTACTCAAAAATTCTTTCCCCCTGACTATACAAGCCACCTGGTCAGATCAGCAGGGTAGATATGTTGGCGTTTTGGGCCAGTGGTAGGGTCATACTGTTACCTTTCTGTCCATCTACGTCCCACCAGTTCCACAGGCGGACACATTTCGGGATTTGGGGAAAATTTTCTTGACTCTCCCGCTGGGCTCCTTGGTCATGGGGGTGAGACTTTAATACAGTACTGGATGGTGAATTGGATAGGCACCCACCTCAACTGCTCCGGCCAGCGCAAAAGTGGCTCCCTGGTTACCTGGATACAGTGGGGTTGGTGGATAGTTGACGGACGCGGAATCAGAGCGGCGTACACTACGCACACGTATCAGCCGCGCACCAAAGTTTGTCCAGGATAGACTACATCCTAGTTCCGGCCGCCCAGGCGTGTGCGATCGGGGAGGTACGGCATCTGGCGCTAGGCTTTTCCGACCACTCCCCAGTCTGGCTTCGGCTGGAATTTGACAGGGTACTGCAGGTAGGATTGCTCCCATCAACCCATGGCACCTTAGAGACCCCGGCAGTCAAGAGAGATATTGTCAAAGTCATGGACAGGTACTTCCAGGACAATCAGGGCTCAGTGGTTTCGGCACAAACCTTGTGGGAGGTGTTCAAGACGGTTGTCCGAGGTGAGGTCTTATCCCTGATAGTAAAGAAAAAGAGGGAGCGGCAGGCCGAGTTGGAGAATGCAGAAGAGGCTGTGATAACGCTGGAAAAGGAAATATTCCAGACAGTGACACCGAAGGGTCTTCACTGTCTTAAATTAAGGCAGGATGAGTTTGGGAGCCTAGGTAAGGAAGGGGCCAGGGCGCAGCATGGCGGATTCCAGGGAAGGGTATACAATCACGGGGACAAGGAGGCTAAATTGATTGCTTGGCTGGGGAGGAAAGAATGGGCGTCGCAGTTGGTGCCTGAACTGCGCGGGGAGAACTCTGAGGTCATCACGGAACCACAGGCTATTGCCGACAGGTTCGCAGATTATTGGTGTATCAATCGGAGGGGGTGTACTCAGAGGAGGATGATAAAGGGATGATCAGAGACATCCAACTGCCCAGGCTCACCGACGACGACCGTATATACTTGGACTCCCCGCTTACCAATGATGAGGTTGCGCAGGCTATCAGGGGGGTAAATTTTGGTAGGGCCTCGAAACGAATGGCATTCCAGTGGAACTCTACAAACTGAACTCTAATAAACTCGTGCCATTCCTCCGCTCACTGAGAGCAAAGACAGGGGGCAACTTCCGTATGGCCAGCGGATTGCCAACATTGTGGTGATTAAATAAGGAGGGCAAGCCCAAGGTGAGCTGTTCATCGTATAGACCCATTTCACTCTTAAAAGTGGAGCTTAAGGTCTTGGCAAAATTACTAGCAACAAGGTTAACCAAAGTCATTACCACTCTGGTACACCAGACCAGTCGGGTTTCATGCCACGCCGAAATACTGCCCTCAACTTGCGTCACCTTCACGGGGTCCTGGGTCGTACACCAACGATTCGGGAACCGGCAGTGCTGGTGTCGTTGGATGCAACTATGGTGTTCGACAGAGTTGAATGGCCCTAGCTTTTTGCGGTGCTGAAGAAGCTGGGTATTAGACTGGAATTTATTGATTAGGTCCGCCTCTTGTACGCGGATCCACTGGCCCAGGTTGTAGTGACTAATCGCAGGTCCCCTGATTTCTCCCTGAGCAGGGGGACCAGACAGGGATGCCCCCTGTCCCCACTCCTCTTTGCATTGACACTGGAGCCATTGGCGGCGTGGGCCCGACAGGACCATTCCATACGCAGGATGAGATGGATGCTTGAGTGGGAGGATAATATCTCACTCTACGCGGACGACATCCTGCTTTACCTCAATAACCCGAGGGGGTCCTTGATCTGTTTTCTGGATGTGCTTGCTATTTTTCGGAGGTACTAAGGCTTTGCCACCAATTGGGCCAAGTCGGTCCTTTTTTTCCTTGAAGGGGACCCGCCGACGGCCCCCAAGATGTGCGCTATACTGATTCCTTATCGGGTTTTAGATACTTTGGGATCTATATTACCCTGGATCCCAGGGCTCGCTTCACAAACAACTTGTCCCCCCCTCTAGCGCGCTTCAGGGGCGATGTGACTCGCTGGAAGTTGCTTCCACTCTCCCTTTTGGGTGGAGCAGTACTCTTTAAAAAATGTTGGCTTTGCCCCGGTTCCTATATGCTCTGCAGAATGCCATGGACCCAGTCCCCGCATCGTACTTTCGGGAAATAGCGTCCCTTCAGAGATAGCTGCTCTGGAACGGTAAATTCCGCATCACCTATTCTAAGCTTATCCTTCCCTGGTACGACGGGGGAATAGGGCTACCGGATCTCAAGAAATATTACTGGGCCTCTCAGCTTGCGGCAGTGAACCATGGGATTTACGGGGCCCCTGATGACCCCCGCTACGCAATGGACCGCTGGCTGATATCAGGGGGAGACTACACCAGGGCACTGTATTCAGGGCCCCGCAGGTTCCACCTCACAGGACCTACAGCTCACGCCGTCCAGGAATGGCACAGGGCCAATAGGCACCTTAAGTGGGATGGGAGGCTCACGCTGGCAACCCCATTATGGAGTTCGGGAAAGCTGGGCAGTTTGTAGAAATCAAAGGGCTTTGATAGATGGGACCTAATTGGTATTTCATGCATAAAGGAAATTTGGGGGGACGGCTCGATTCTGTTGTTCGAATCCCTCAAGCTACAATATCACCTGAGCGATGGTGAATATTCCCGGTACCTCCAGGTTCGACATGCATTGCTAACACATATCCAGAGACACAACACTCCCAGATGCTTCTCCACTAGAAGATAAAGTGCTAGATGGCCACCTTCCAGAGAAACCAAGAAAAGCTCAGAAATAATATGACTGACCCGCTAGAACTCCTCAGACGGCAGTGGCAGGAGGATGGGCTTCAGCTTAATGATGAAGACTGGCAGGAAGCGGTGTCATCCGCTGGGGTCGTGGCAATCCTGATGAGGCTCAGATTAGTGCAGCTAAAGATCTTGCATAGGTTATATGTAACGGGGCCCCGTTTGATTCACATGGGCTGCTCGGAGAGGGGGGAATGCAGGGGGGATGCGGGGAGCTTGGGATATTTATACACATTTTGTTGGACTGTGCAAGGGTGAAGGGGTTCTGGGGGAAGGTTCACGACACGTTGCATGTGGTCCTAGGTATGGAATTGCAGCCGAAAGCCCGTAGGTGTATACTGAATATCTGGGAGCCAAGCAACCTTAATGCATACAGAAAGCAGTGGGTAACGATGACGCTCATGATAGCGAAACGCAATGTTGCCCAGTTGTGGGAAGCCAGTCAGCCACCTCGGGTGGAGAAGTGGAAGGAAGACCTGGACTGGTGCATGTTTAGGGAAAGATCTGTATATTTAGCCTGGGGATGTCCGGGGAAAAGGGGCAAGATCTGGGAGGCCTGGAACCCTTATAGGGGGGACATCTGTACCCCCCCCCAAAGGGCCTTGAAGAGACTGAGGAGCACATGTCCCCTTGATCTACCAACTGTGATAACTGCAATGTCTTGTGTGGTATAGAATGTCATCAACGGCTCTTTATTATTTTGTACTGTGGCCCCTGATGTTTTTCTTGATTGGTTTTGTATAATAAAAAGAAATTTTTAAAAATAGAAGGGAGGGAGCACACCGCCTCTCATCCAGCACAGTTATCCCCATTGCATCCTGGTAAATACAAAACGCTTACTTTCAAAGTTGCTCAGGGACATTTTTAGTGTGTACCACACTTACCCTTACTCGGATTGTGGTCCTGCTTCAACAGGGTGCATACCTCAGCCAACCAGAAACCCGATTTCTAACACTGTGTTACACATTGTGTTGGTAAAATTTCTTTACCCAGGAATTTAACTTATTTTATAATTGACTGAGATGTTCACTCCATTCCCCCATTGCTTGCTTTATTTGTCCCCTTGACATTATGTTCTTTAGTAATAGTTTTCATTATTAGAAAGGATAAGTGTTATGATGTGAGTATGTGCACGCACATTGGCAAATATCTTTACCAACTTAGGCAATTGCACCTCCTGATTCAGTGCATTGTCGCCATCATCATTTCAACCAGTTGTTGATGCAAATGTAACCTTTGTTTCCTTTGTCACTCCAAGGCCTGAGCAATACTTTGTACCCACGACCCTCTGGCCGTGAAAGGCAGATCTCTTAAGCACCTATAAGCATTAGGTTATGCAATGTGTTCTATGCATGCAAATAAAATATCAAGTTTATTTCACATTTGTATCGCTGATCTTTCAATAAGACGCAAAAAATTGAGAGCACCCAGCAAAAAATGTAGTTTGTGCCAGAATGCATTCGTTGGTCACTCTAACTGACCCAGTGTTGTAAATGTTTCTTCGCATAAAACTGTGTAATATTCTACCTTTGTTATTCCCACGTATTTTCCCAAGAGCAAACATTTAGCATTTGGTAGAAGTAGCAATTGTTACAATCATATGTCCTGCTTTGGAAACCATGTGATTTCACCACTTTGTCTTTAAAAGGTACGGGTCATATTTACAAGCCCTTTGTGCCATCGGAGCATCAGTTTTTTGACACTCTGGTGGTGCAGTGTGCTGGCCCATATTTACTAGGCCACGTAAAGTCACCCTGTGTGGCTTTTCATGGCCTTGTAACTATGGCCCCCTTCCAGGCATTACTCTGCATGAAAGGGGCATTCCATGGGTGCTCCCACGCAACACCCATGGATTCTGATGCATTCCCAGATTTACAAGGTTTCATAAACCTGTGAATGCGTCAGATTCTAAGGCCGCCAGAGGAGAGCCATTAAAGTGGTGCAACGAGAAGAAGTACTTGTATTTCTCCTTGTTTCTTCCGCTTATTATGTGTGCTGCATTCTGCAACACACATTGAAGGAGGAAAACGTCATCCATGATTGTTTTTGTAAGGGAAGGTCCCTTTCCTGCACAAAAACAACAACCTCTGCAATGCAGGCACCCTTGCACTATGGTGCAAGGGTGCCTGCATTTGTGTTAGGCAGCTTACTGTGCACCAGCGCAGAGGAAAGCACAGGGATGCATCATGTTGTTCTAAATACACTGCATCCCTTCACTTTTCTCATGATGCAGCTCGGCGCAGCAAGATGGCTTGCAGCACCTCGCTGCCTCATTATCGTGTAAATATGCCCCAACGTTTCTAAACTTTGCTTGCCACTGATGTCCACAGCTGTTTATTAACAGCACAATCCAAAATGTGAACAGAGATTAGTTATAAAAGGTAATTGGGTCAAAAGGATCATGTGATATAACTTCGTGTGAGGTCGTCTGGGACAAAAAGCTTATACTGTGACCTACAACGTTGATGAAGTGATGTTTAACTTGTCTTTGGAGACAAAGCCAAGTGCAACTTATTTGATAAATGATGTTGCTGACAAAAGCAGCCTCCCTGTTTCATCATAGTGCAAACTCCAGCAGTTGTTGGGTGGACAGTCCCTATGGATTGTGTCCTTAACTTTTCTCTGTGAGATAAACTCTACACGACATTTATTATTACTCTTACAAATGTAGATCTCCTTTGCTATTATGCCTGGTGTGAAGGTTGGAACTACCTTACCCCCCTTCCCTGAGCCTAGGGGCCATCCCATGAAGTAAATGTAAATCCATATTTGTAAAGCACAAACTACTCACCCTTATGGGTCTCAATGCGCTGGGGGACCTCGTGGAAATTAAGTGTGCTATTGCCCAGAGTCACATGGTACTGAGCTGAGCTGCCGCTAGAGCCAGGGATTGAACCGTGAACTCGGTGCTCTGAAGTCAGCTGTCCTGGCCACTGCACCACACCTCTCACATGACTCCTTAACTTCTCTCACTACCAACATCACAGACAGTGGCATCCATGATCTTTGAACTCAGGAACGACTGTTGTATGTTTTTAGAACAATTTCACTTATGCAATTTTGTTGAATATGTTGGACTACACAGCATAATTTGTAGTGTAGTTTAACATTTGTTTTTTTGGAGAGTGGGGGTCTATTTTACATAATATGTCTCACCCACAAGCACAGACTGAGTCCCTTGATGGCTATATAAGTCCTCACTCGTCAACAATCTCAGAATCATTCAAATGCTAGGGTTACCGTCTATGCAAGTAACACCTAAATGACACTGCTCCCCGAGAGTCGTTCTAAAGACCCACCTTCCTTTTCTGATCTCTGTATATTTATGTTTACACTCACACTGGCCTCTAGCACACATACTCTCTTTCACGGAATACCAGACAGGAGGTCAGTGCAGACCACTGATTTCAGTTTATATTGTTTCAGCACAAAAAATACCACAGTTAGTATGTGAAAAAAATATTTATTTTCTGAGATAAATACCATAAGAGTAACAAAAAATGAAAACAATTTCTTAGCTTTGGTCCTGATACATTGTTGTAAGATGTGATTTAGAGGACCATGAAGGTTTATGGGAATTTTCACAATTTCTAGGGGTTTTATCACTTTGGTAGCTAACTTTGTACAAGATCTGAGACTCTCTAAACAAGGATTAATTACAAACATCTGATAAATAGTTATAAATTAAACAAAATAGGTTCGTATCATACTTGCAAAAATATTTAAGTTATTTGAATTAATAAATAGTTTTCAGTGAATTTTGCAATATTTTTGACGATGGAGGAGCAGTAGTCTAGGATGAAGCTTCCTGTTTCTGGTTGTGGTGATGTCATAGCTCCATTTTTGATATACCAATCACGTGTCAGCGAAGCTACACCACTCAGGACGGGGCTGAGGTAGACGCTAATTGCAAATGGTTGACATAGTCCTGGACCCAGGTCTGTTTCGGGTCAGCACACAGCTCGCGGCCTCTTCTAGTGATGAATCTGTTGAAAGTGGACAGTTAAGAAAGGGATTAGAGAAGGCTTCTCCAACGAATAGCTCGTGAGCTACTCGTAGCTCGCCAGCTACCTAACAGTAGCTCTCCTGTGTCCAGTGCAGCCAATTAAATTAGAAGCTTTTGCTTGACTGAATATGTGTATACCAAAATTCAAAAGTGTGCAAATGTATTTTCAGAACTGATAAGCTAATGTTTGAATTTCCAAAATCTCTTTAAAACTACCAGCATTACTGCATTCTCTGTAACTCTGCTACAATATTAGGTAATACAACCATATGCGCATTACCAGACTGGCAACATCAGAGAATGCAACAAGGATCATGCATGTTTAAAGAAACATTTTGAGACTTTTGTCATCTGCCTACTAATGCATATGTGAAAAGGATGTCCTATTCAAGGATAAATATACTTATTTGAATTGCTACCCAGACCTAAGAACATATTACATCATCTGTTCCATTGTTCATTCCATTCATTGACACCTGACACAAGTTTCGCTCCTCCCAATCTACTTTCGCAGTTTTTTGCTATTTCCTAGTCTTATGCTCTGTGTGTTCAATTATTCGAACTGGTAGGAATTTAGTGTTCACTTGTTTTTGGAACCTGCTAAACCCTTTGATTTTTCACTCTGTATTGTGATGTTATTGTAAACATGACGGGGCAGTGAGTGTATTATTTTTTTAATAAATCCGCCAGTGAATATCAGGCTATATGCACAGGGTATTTTCCCTTTCTATACCATAGGCTTGGAGGACTGGAAAACAAAAATAATGCAAAAAGTATTGTATTATGCGCTTCTGACTTTCAAAGCACGGACTTTTGACCTTGCATTTGATAAACTCCAGTGAAGGAGCACTGGTGCTGCTCTTGTGTTTTTTTAAGAGTACCGTATTACAGAGGGAATTCCCAAAATGCATTTCAGGTGCCAGGAAAAAAAGATTAAACTCTTAACAGTTCGATAATACTTGAATAAAATAGAGACATGAGGCACAATTGTGACTAAACCTTATATAAGTGCTAGTACCGAAAACTCTGTAAGTGGGTCGAAACGTGTCAGACGCTGATAAAATAAATACACTGTGGAATAGGTAATGTTATAATTATTTGGAAAAGTTATAATATTTAGAACTGTTATTTTGAAGTAAAGACTGGGCTAGAATGAACTAAATGAAAATATTTTAACAACCACATAATTTAGGAAATGAAGGTGTAGATCTCTCATCTTTAGTGGGTTGTTTTAAAATACACTACAGCCACAGCTTTATCCTCAGTACAACTCTGTGATATCCTTCCTCCCTCGCCACTGTGACATGGCTGGACACATTTCTAACTCACTGTGGTGCCCCTGATGCATTATATCACACAGAATAATATATGTAATCCTGAGTGCAGCTCTGCTGTGACTCTACTGGTTCTAGGATGACACATTTCAAACTCGCTGTGGTGCCTCCAAGGCATCGCAGCTCACTGTGGTATAGATATAATCCTGACTGCAGCTCTGCTGTGACATAAAGAGCTCATACCTCCCTACGGCTCCTCTATCATATCATAGGTCAAAAGATGCCACACAGCTGTGAAAGCATATGCATTTGATAGCACCATTAACCACAATTCTACTTCACTTTGACACCTGTGTACCTGATCGCAGCTCTAATGAATCTTCAAGGCACAGAGGAATACACCTGTGTACCTCACGTTCGCGTCCTTGTGCAATTGAGGGTCATAATAAATGCCACTCAACCTCACTGCAGCTCCATTGTAACGTCACAGTTTTAAAGTACCAAATGTAACCTCTCGATAGCTCCATTGTGACATTTGAGTTCATATGATAATATATTTAAGTTCAATACAGCTCCATTGTTACATCAGATCTACTATTATAACACATTTTATCTGACTAGTCACATCGTAACATCAGAGTTCATATGATCACACAGCGTGACTCACTATAGCTCCATTTTGCAGTCAGCTCGAATATATCACATTTAAATTCATTATGGCTCCAACAACAGAGATTTTTAATGCAACACATTTACCTCAATAGCTACTTCAGTCCTTCACAGGACAACTGCTTTCTAATGGAAGAAACACTGACATCTGGACTCATGAGATAATATACCATGACCTCAATTCATCTTATACATTCCTTTGCTCACTGTGAATAAAGAAACATGAAAAGCTTACACCACGGCCGGATTGGAGCACTGGCTACTGGTGAAGAAGTAACTCTGGATGTGGCTCTGTGGCAGCTTCCGTGAGGCGTAGGAGAAGCAGCAGGAGGTTGGGACAGATACACCACCTAAAGGGAGAAGAAACCAGAGATGAATGGGATGAAACACTAAAGGTCACACAGCCCTTCCCCAGACAAAGACAATATCCCCAATCTGAGCCCTATCGCACCTTCACAAGCACTACCATGCAGGATCGGACCTTGATTTCCCCTCTCACCCCTACATAATCCCCATTCTATATCCGTTCATTTATCCCTGAACCCCATTCATCTGTCCCATAGTCAAGTAGGTGACCAGAGGGTTCCCGCACTCCCCTTTCAATTAATCTGGGATTGTTCGATTCCCTTGCACCAGAGCAGAAGTACGCACGCATGCGCACACACATTCCAAGTAGGCAAATACACCAGTGCAACCGTGACCCCTATAAGTATTGTTTAATTCTTTATTGGGGTATCAGGAGGTTTCTTCCAAAATACCTAATTGAAAAAGCCCTTATGCAATTCTAGGAATGTGGATTTTAAATAAAGGCACTTCATAGATTGACTAAAGCTATATGCTCCATTTCTTGGCAAGCAAGCATACCTAGAGCCATTGAATAAGAGCTAGCACTAATGCAGAATGCATTTAGATCTAAAATAGAGTGCAGCCCACTATAGCAAAGAAAACAAAAATACAACCAATTCCAATGTTACTGTCCATCCTTTAAAGGGCATAGTATGGGAACCAATTTGTTTAAAAAAAGTATGACCCACATCAGAAAAAGTATTATCAACAATCCTATAAATTGCCTAGTTAAGAAAACTTCAAAATATTACAATTGTTTTAAATAATTGCTTTATATTATGCACCTAGATATCATAGTGCTGCGGTGCAAGTATTCAGTTGTACTTTTTTTTAATAAAGATCCTTATTTTTTAAATGACATTCTTAAAAACAGTACCTTAAAAAGTAAACATAAGGACATTACAAAAGAATAGCCTTCTCCCCTATCCAAAATGTACATCCATCTTGCATCACTAGGTCAATTGCCAGTATCTCCTTTACTTAAAAAAAATCTTTAATCCAGTATTGATGGAATATTCTTCTAAATTAGTGGATTTGAATTCTTGCTTCTTTCAATATCTTCCTTAATCTTCACTTTATCATTATGTAAATACGCATAGTAATGTCATTATTCAAAAAAGTATAATTGTTCCCAAATTGCCAGAATTAAACTCCATTCCAATTTAAATTTTTTGGTCCCAAGACCATATCAAGTTCCAATTTTGTTTTTGACTGTTTATTGAGGACATCCTTATCACAAACTGTGCTGCTTTCACAGGATTTCCCGGTGTATTGAATGTACTAGATGGTGCAAAGCTGAAGAACAATAATTATCTGATTTCTTTTGAAGAGTCTGTGGCATGAAATGTTGGGATTATCGGAGACATTTCAGACAGTTCTTCTCCCAGTTAACTTATATCATATATTTTTGGCTTTTGATGAGCATTGGTTTGACACAAAAAGAAATAACAGCTGTGGTAAATGGACTAAGGGTATGAAGTGCTTAGGTGGTCTGACAGGAAATTACTAACAAAATACCAGTAACAAAAATATCGTGTGGGCAGAATATTGTGACCAAAATTGAGAAAGTAAGTGCAAGTAGGTAAGTATAGATTTAATATTCTTAACTCCACATCTACGCACCTTGAATATACAAATATATTTGTGAAATTATATAATAATAAAACTTTGCCTAGCCATAGAAACTTACCTTCACAATATTTTTGTCCACACTGTATTTTTCCCCAATATTTTGCCTAAACACCCTGACGAGTGAATCACTGCAAGTTATTAGTTAAAGTATTTCAGTAGATAATAGTAGCACTATGACATGGTTAGCCCATGTCAGTGTGGTTGAAAGACAAACCTGAAAGGCCTATTTTACCTGCTTCAAGAATAGTCCTGATTGTTGATTCAACTATGATTTAGTCAAAATAATTTTTAAATGTATATGAGATACCAGGATAAACATATACATTCTGCCTTCAAGTCTTCCTATAGCTATGGGTCTGGCACAATAAAATACTGAAACAGCCTAGGCACTTGTGTAACCCTTCTTCATACGAGAGATACACTGCTCTCTTGAAAGACACATATGCATGGACTACACTAAAATGATGCAAACAGCGTGATCTGAATGAATATGGATGATAATCCAACTACTTCTGCTCTGCTACATTTTATGGAGCGTGCCAGCAAAATACTGACCACTAACCACCAATGCATATTTTGTCATTTTGATATATGATCAGATTATTTAGATCTTTACAATGCATGACAAAGCACTGTTTAAAAAGCACACGACAACCATGAGAACCACTACAAAACAAGGAACAGCCTAGTCTCCGCGGTCAGACCATAGAAGGCATGAGAACCTGTAGGACAAGTATGGATATTGATTAATTTCCCATCACGTGGACTTCCTAGTGTGGAGTGAAAGCACCAGCACTCACCAGGGGCAGCCAGGGCCTCCGAGCAGAAGGCAGCCAGGAGGAGCACAGAGACAGCAGCCAGGGAGAGCTTCATGTCAGCTTTGGATCTGGGACTGAGCTCTGAGCAGAACTGGATCAGTGGGTGAGCTGCGGCTGACTGATCTCCCCGACCGACCCTGAAGTATTTATGGAAAGAGCATTGGGGGGTAGGGGTGTTACTGGAGGGAGTGACACTTTCTGTGGAAATAACACGGGAGGCTTGAGAGTGGAAAGGAGAGGATGTGATGGTAGAAACAGCAGAATAGAGAGCTAAATCTGGCAGCTTGAGCAACGCAGGAAACTTGGGGGGAGGCGAGAAGAGCTCGCGCTGCAAACCCTGGGTGTCTCAGTCCCCAAAGACACGAGCCAAGAAGAACAGGAAGTGATGAAGTAGCACATTTATCGTGGGGAGTTTCTCTTTCCTCTGAAGAAGAAATGGATTCCTGCCAGTCAGAGATTCATGGCCTCTTGTGTGTCTAAATTCATCAGATGAACAGAGAAGTCAACAGATCGTCTGGGGTCAAGGAAAGGCGGATTTCCCCAAGTTCAAGAGATTTGAATTATCTCATAACAGGGTCTTTCCCTGCTTGCCGGACACTTTTGTGTTCCTTTTTCTGTACTGGTGCACTTAGCACCATCGGTCCCAGTGCTTTATAGGCGGCATTGTGCAGTCCTCCTTCTCATGAGCTTCTTCAATAACCCAAAGAAGAGAAAATGTGTATTTCCAAAGAGCCATTACTGTTCTTTGGCAGAGAGAGCTGCTGAGGCAATGATTGTAGTAACACTATCTATAGCAAAAAAAATTAGTGATAGCAATAAAAAAGTAATTATAATAATGTTAGTAATAATAATATTATTAATAGGTGATGCTAAATCAGAGACCATCCACTAATCTGGCTACCACTGCTCACCTACAGCCTGAAGAGCTGCATGCTGAAAGTGCTATCCAGACTTCTGTTTAGTTGTTGCAGCCTGAAGCTATATTATCACCACTGCTGTTGCCTAATTCCTTCTCCACTTTTTGGTTAATGCCAGTGAAACCATGTTGAGTCAGTAGAGGAGGATTGGGTTGCTCCCTGCTCATTCATCATACTTCCGCTTGTCGTTTGTTTCTCATCACCGCTCACCCTCTCAATAAGCCATCGCTGCCCCTTTCTCCACACCAAGACCACCAGTTGTCATAGGAGTCAAGGATGGTATTATTTCAGTGTCTCCATTCATCTGCAACTCCACATCCTTCAATCACCATTCTTTGGATAATTTGTTTCTGAATTTCATGGCCACAACTTTGTAACTTCAGTAACAGGGTGTTTTTATTCCGCCAGCTGATTCCCCATATGTTATGTTATGTTATGTTTTTAAAGTGTACAACTCACCCAGGAGGCCACCTGGCACTGAAGCAAGACCTGTGTGGCCTGAGCCAGGGTCAGGGCTAGGTAAAGAGGTGGCTCTGGATTGCAAGGCCAGGCTCAGGAGCGAGGTAGGAGAAGATACGACTGCCGGATCTGGTTCTGAGTATGTCAGGTTGTGCACAAGTACGCGTCTGGCTGAGCAACAGTGTCTGATAGGTTTATGGACAAATACTGTGTAAGGCCTTATATGTGTGCATGATGAGTTTGAAGGAATATATGACTTTACAATGCAAACAATTACAACGCATGCCTTTACAACGCAGGTTTTACATTGCAGCTCAAAATTACTATTCCCACTCCAGTGAGTGCAACAGTAAGGTAAGTATTGGATAGTGTAGGGGTAAACATTATTATTACCACTCCAGTGAGTGCAACAGTAGGGTAAGTGTATTGCTATGGCAATGTCATCGGTTGATGAGTTAGCCGGGTTTTGGTCAGGAAGAGCTAGTCTGGTGAGCTGCTTTGCAGCAGATCCCACATTTCGGTGGCTTGTTTAGTGAGAGGGGAGTGTTGAGGAGTATGCAGGACAGGGAGGGCTGTAGTCTAGCGGGGGTCTGGTGTGTGTGTTAAGTGCGTGATATATATGGAGGGACTAAGGAGGGTGCATATGAAATTGCAGGTGGCGTGGGAAAATGGACCTTCACTGTTGAGTGGCGCTGGAAGATGCAACTGGGGTTTAGATCATGGAAGGTCGCAATGGAGTAGCAATGGGGGTAAGTGGGTGGGAGGAGAAGCAGGGGTCCAGGCGCTGGACAATGAGGGGCATAAACAGGACCCCACAGGTTTGCTTTTGGCGAATCAGCAGCAGGTGTACGCTGCATCCCCACACTTAGGTGACTCTACTATTGCAATTCATGGTATGCTTCTTTCCTGGTCCATTGTTTATACACATACTGTGTCTGATAAAAAACGGCCTACAGGAAGTCTAACCCCCTTGTAACATTTAAATAGTGAGAATGAATGTAGATGGCCACATTGCAGGATCTTGAAATTAGCACTGCTCTCTTTAATGTGCATAATCACTTTGAATTATATTCTAGGCTGAGATCTACTTAATGGGTGCTGGGGAGTTACCAGTAGCTCAAGAGTGACAGATTAGAGAACCATGCTTTAGATAACGTCTGAGTAGAGATCTAAGGCCAAGAACGGAGAGGAACACAATTTGAGAGGTTTCAGGCTAAAGTCTACGTTACACAACTCTATTAATGTTAATATGAAGACTGTGAATAACGAGCAAGGTTGTGCTCCAAGCAGTGTGACTCACATCCTATGAGTAAAATGATGCTGCATGGGGTTGCATGGTATCAGGCTAAACCAAACGAGAGCGGATGTGTTTCAATGTACAGAACTGCCACAAAAGAAGTGAGATATTACCATTGAGTTTGTTCTCCAATACATGAAACTCACAATCACTGAGTGACATTGTGCACTAAAAAGTGAAACTCACATCCTGTGAATGTGACTGCATTCCAAAGGTTTTCTTTTTCTTTATTTCATTGTTTTTATTTAGTGCAAACAAGCCTCAGGGAGTGACAGACTACTTAACATAGTAGCTGTTCCCAAATACCAGCTGTTAGCACACATACAAATCAACAGATTATCAAATATGCCAAATATAAGTGAAATATTAAATAAATTAGGGATGCTAGGTAAGATGGCATCCTTTCCGAATCTAAAATGTTGTTGAAAGAGAAAGGCCTTAAGTTCTCTTTTCAAAGTGACATTGGAGAGGATAGTTGTAATAGGATAGGAATGTGGTCCCAAACCATGGGGCACTTCACAAAATGGATTGATTCAAGGTTTTCATTTAAAATGTTGCCATTTCCAAGTGAAGGTTCTCATGGCTTCTGGAGGCAGTGATAGTAGTAGTATCAGTGATATAGCATTTGCTGTGTCTTTCTTTATGTAGCTCATACAGTCCCAGTCTCTCAGTGATGTTTAGTATGCATCTATGCATTGAAAAGGGAGACTGAGTTGTGCCATCAAAGGGGGGTGAGAAGCAAACATCATTTGTTGCAATAGGATCACTGAAATAATATCGACTGACAAAATATCGACTTACCAAAATATCGTGGACAAAATATCGACAGTCAAAATATCGAGTTTGTATCTACAAACAGGTAAGTACAAAAATATCGAGTACAAAATATCGTTAACAAAAATATAGATGTAAAAAATATCGACTTTACTAAAAACAGTGTTAAATTAAATTAATATTAAATTTTAATTACTAAAATATACTTAAAACGACTTAAATTAAATTATAATAATAAAATAATAAATGAAAATAATAAAAATAATTTTTTTAAATCTTATTTGTTAACCCTGAACCCTAAAAATACCCCTTTACCCAAAAACCCAAAACTGACCCTGAACCCTAAAAATACCCCTTTACCCATGACCTGAAAACTGACCCTGAACCCTAAAAATACCCCTTTACCCATGGCCTGAAAACTGACCCTGAACCCTAAAAATACCCCTTTACCCATGGCCTGAAAACTGACCCTGAACCCTAAAAATACCCCTTTACCCATGACCTGAAAACTGACCCTGAACCCTAAAAATACCCCTTTACCCATGGCCTGAAAACTGACCCTGAACCCTAAAAATACCCCTTTACCCATGGCCTGAAAACTGACCCTGAACCCTAAAAATACCCCTTTACCCAAAATTTATCAATATTATTTAATTACCAATTAATTATTAATTAACAATAACAATAAAGTAAATATATTAGAACATTAGGTGTAATTATTTTAATAATTAATATTATTTTTTAAAAATTAATTACTTTAAAATAACACAAAATTATATATATAAAAAATGTACTCTAATTAATGTAATTAACTAATTACAATTAATTAATTAACAATTATTTACTAATACAAAATATATTCAAAATTATATTAATTAATTAACTAATTAATATTAATTAATTATCAATTAATTATTAATTAAAAATATTAACAAACATATATTAATTAATTAATTATTATTAAATTACTTCCCACCCTATTCCCCTATAAACCCACAACCCGCTACAGAATTACATTACGCAATTATTATCAAAACAAAATTCATGTAATAAAATATTTAATAACATTAATACACACTATTCACACATATTATTACATAAAAATAGACTATAAAATATTATATATTATTAAAAAATCGATATTTTTGCTATCTATATTTTAGACAGTCGATATTACTTCACTTACCTGAAAAACGATATTTTTGTAGTCGATATTATGTCCAGTCGATATTTTGTCCAGTCTATATTTAAAACTCGATATTATGTCCAGTCGATATTTTGGAGTCGATATTTTGTCTCTATACCGTTGCAATACATTAGTAGTTCCATATGTAGTTTAGGAAATTAGGAATATGGCTTAGGTTTAGGAAATTAGGAATAAGTCAACTGGATACTAGTACTAAAGGTGATCTGAGTTAGAAAGGTATGTTACTATGTTTGCCTTTCAACATATTTTGGGAGAGATTAACTGTACTACTAATCTATTTTTTTGAGTAAGAGAGTTACTTCAGAATTTGGATGAAGAGGCATTGTCCTATGTATATTATATTTATCTGACGGACGATGATTTAAAGGATCACTTGGCCAGGGTGAGCAACATCATTTTGGGGTTCGCCTCAGAGGGCTACAAATTTAATTACAAAAAATCAAAGATAGCCCACCTCGGGACATGGCTAGAGTCTCTCCGATCCCCCCCACATGACGTCTTCGCCTATCTAGACACTAATTCGCACTATTATCCTGTATGTACACGGTGGTACACACGCCAGATAGACTGGGGCATCAAACAGTCGACCGGCAGTGACGATCGAACTCCCACAACCACGTCCAGAGATGTGACTGCGGCTCACACACCGAGGAGAAGCCAGGACCCACAGTGAGCTGCGACCCGAGGCCGCGCAAGCTGAACCTCCTGATCTCTGCGGCTGGAGCAACTGAACTTGGGACAACGTATAACTGACAATGAACTGAGGCATAGAGCGGGTGAATCTGCCATCCATCATTGGCGGTTCACGCCTCTGCATTAGTCTACTTCACTCCCCGCATCACACGCCTGTACTGAACAGGGCACAACAATCGGAGTAAGGCACAATTGGTCGGGCCTCCCAACCGGACACATTTGAAAGCGGAATTGCACTGATCAAAGTCCCGCTGTGTTTTGCTCCTTCTTCCTGGCCTCTTCTGGTGAATTTGGACCCGCAAAACACCACATTGATTGCTGCAAATACCGTCTCCCCCCCCCACTGTGGACAACAGTCACTGTATAGCAGCCCAGCTAGGATACTATTAAAACCTAGGTCTTCACTACATCTCATAACAATGGATGCATTTGAAACAATACCATTGCCATAGGTTACCGCATACAGTGGGTCTCTTTGCCTGGAGGGCAGAAATTAATCCTCTGGTGGCGTCTTGTAAGACCCAGAGACCCTTACACACCTAACTCTACAAAGAAGACACAACATCGGCCACATCAACGAACTCCCTAACCTCAACTCCTATACCAAGTACATATATGTGCCACTTGCAGCCTTGAACTGCAAAAGCTGTTGCTGGGCTCTTGTCCTTTTCTTTTCCCCCAGACTGCTGTGATTAACGGAGCCTGTCGAGCGAAGACCTCTGCCACACTGGGATTTCACCGCTGCTGACGGGGCCGGGACTGCGAGACCAAGGGTGCACAGCGCTCCACCACCATAGCGCATCTGGTGTTTCTTCCCGCCCCCAACTCCCTTTTATAGGCTCTCCTACCCCCGCGCAAGCGGGACGCGCGGGGGAATAAGCCCGGGCAAAGGGCGGGCCATTTGAGGCAGTTCGAGGACGGTCAGGACCAGGACCGGGCCACCCCCCCTACAGGCGTCTCCCCGGCATATACTGATTCCAACTTTGATTGGCGATGTCTACGATGGCGACAAGGAGTAAAAGCACGCTGGTAACAACCGGAGCTGCTAAAGGCACTCTGGATAATTATTTTGTAAAAGCTGGTTCATTATTAATCAATGAAATTACAACCCTGGAAAGGCGTATTTCCCAAGAAATTGACTGGGTGAGAAGATCCTCTATGGGCCCCTTGGCACAGGCCAAGAGCCCAACCAATAGACCCATTTGTAACTAGCACAGTAATGGGACAACTAGTGTCAGCGAGCACTTAGTGAATTTAGATCTGACCAATCTCAGCTCGCACACTAACGCGAATGATCAAAGTGATTTTGTTGATCTGAGCCTGCTAAATCTCCCATTGGCCCAACCCCACCCTCCCCTACTCCCCAATCCTGATCACACTCAAGTAATGGCCACTACTAATGAGAGAGATACATCACAGGGGACAATGGAAGGTGCAGTCCCTAAAGTAAAAAATGGGGCACATAAAAGAGGTGGGAGGAAGGCAAAAACCCCAAAGTCCAATCCTACTTCGAAGGTCAACAGTTATGGATTGAGTTCACAGTGGAATTTGTCTATTGTCGTAGTTGAGTCTATACCAACTGAGATTCAGCCTGCATTGACATCAGAACACACCAGTAATAACCCCCTTGAGACTTCTGATGAAGACATTACCCTAGCCGATATAGGATCACTTCTGAGAACCCTATTAAGCCCTTCAGAAGCGCGGCTAATTAAGATGGAAGCCAGGCTAGTGAACATAGAGAACTCCACGGTCCAACTAGTTGATAACCTTAAATTAGAGAGTAAAATAGATAATAAGGGTGGTAGAGGGGGCAGAGACAAAGAACAAGAGGGGCGCCCAATTAACACCAAGGCGGGTACTAGTGTAGTGTCCCTAGCACACCAGGACAAACCAACCTTCTCTCACGTTATGCCCATGCAGCCTAGGACTAATACGCCTATCCCCCATAAGCCACAAGCAATCCCTCCCCAAACTATGCCCAAACAGTCTAAGGTTAACACTCCTGTTCTTAACCAACCTCCAAAAGTAGTAGCACCCATAGATGAGACTCTAGGAAATACTAAAAAACCAAGAGTAGTGAACTTGCCGCCTGAGGCAAGTCGGTATACAGTAATCCTAGCGGGGGTCCCGGAGCTAAAAACCACTCTCATCAAATCTTCCGCCTCTCTTAAGAACAAGGTGATGGATTGGTTATCAACGTATAGACCTCTACCGCACGGCATAAAAAGCGAAGTTCTTATGGTAAGAAGTGTCCCGTGGGTGGGCAGTTCAAGAAAAACCATCAAGGGTGACTGTGTCCTGTTTAAGCATGGGCGAATTTTGCGAATCTGGCGTTCGCGAATTTTGCGAATTTGCGAACTCGCAATCCGCAAAATCCGCGAATTCTCGCGAATTTGCGGATTTTTTTTGTGTGTTCGCAAGGATTTCTGCCAGTTCGCAAGGATTTCTGCCAGTTCGCGAGGGTTTTGTACCAGTTTGCAATTGCGAACTTACATGTCGGCTCGCAACGGTCATGATTATGTTGTTTCTACGTCTGGTTCATCATCACAGGTTCCCAGAACCCTCTGTTTCACCCCTGCCACCCTCTGTTTTACCCATGCCATCCTCTGGTGCATCAATGCCACCCTCTGTTTCATCATCACTGTAGATTATGGGGGGGAAAAGCAAGCACACCTGCCTGCTTCAACTGACATGAATTAATTTGGGGTTGATTTATTAATGTGTCACTGTTTTAAAATTCCAGTCTGGCATCTGCTTCCTTATCTGTAATTTGCTTTCTGTTGAAGTGCAATTTTTTTCCCAGGACCTTTGTGGCCTACTTGTAGCTATTCTATGAGCCTGCTGTGAGGGTCAGAGCAGGGTCATATAATTGTTGCAACTAGCAAACGAGCTCTGGAGAGGCCCTTGTCAGGAAGCACTACAGGGAATGGTTACTAATGATGAGTTTGAACTTTTGAACCTGCTGAATGCTTTTTTTGTGTTCGCAAGGATTTCTGCCAGTTCGTAAGGATTTCTGCCACTTCGCGAGGGTTTTGTACCAGTTCGCAATTGCGAACTTACACCTCACGCAGCAAAAAATCCGCTGCGTGCGAATTTGCGGATTTTGCGGGAAATTCGCGGATCTCGAGGATTGCGAATTTACCGAAAACCGCAAAATCCACAAGCGTGACGGATTTACCGCCCATGCTTAGTCCTGATTAGTTTTAGAGACCCCATGACCGTTCCCCATATTTGTGGATGGTTGCATGATGACCAGGGAACTAGTATCCAGTCCCTACCCCTCTCTTTCTTCTACCCCCGGCTGACATATTCATATGAGGAGGATGGATGGGACAGCCTTCCTGAGAGGGCGGGAGGGAGAAGAGATATTCACTACCCAAGCCGTCATCAACCAGTGTATTTTACACCTAACACTGATGAGGAAGGCTGGGAAATCTGTCACAGGAGGGGCGGGGGCTGGAGGGGCAGAGAAATAGGTGATTATCGCCGTCCCAGACCTCAACTCCCTACATAATTTCCCTTGTTCAATAGGTATAATCATTTGGACATGGCAGATTGACAGTCCAGGCACAATGCCAAGGGCCATTATTCCTTCCCTAGGGAGGGTGTGGAGGTAGATATCACATCCCCTGGACCCACAATGGATCCAATGGTACTGCCTGGGCAGTTTGACGCCCCATTACACAGCAAAGAGAAAACTCAAACTACTGTGGATTTGCCCCTTATAAACATGGAGCTAGGCGAAATATCAGGAGATTTGATCCCAGAATTGAGGGCTCTGGATAATGGAATTGGCATCGTTCCCTCCCCAATAGCGGCCTCAAATCCAAAGCCACCATCCCTGGAGATCCTTTCATGGAACGTGGCTGGCTTGGGCAACAAGCTGGATTTACAGGAATGGACTGCCTTTGTTGACACCAGGGATGTATGCCTGTTTCAAGCAACCTGGGTAAGGGACAAATACTCTCGCCGGGGTTTCCAGGCATTTTCTGTTCCCGCAAAATGGGGGGGGGGGGGGTAGAGGCCGTCCCTCTGGAGGCCTCTCAACATAGGTGGCGACACATTTGGGTTGCCAAGCGGTACGTCTCCCCTCAGCTTCAGAGGACATATTAGCGGTAATGTTTGAATGGCCAAATTCCTGCAGACTCGCTCTGATAACTGTATATTCAAGGCCGGTAAATACAACACGACAATCACCTACCATCGAGGAATTATCAGCTTTCCTCAGTGGAATTCCCAAGGGTACCCCATTTCTGGTAGGTGGGGCCCTGAACTCACACTTTGAGCCCCTAGCCGGCCTCTTGGATGGTTCCTCCCTAGAAGAGGATGCAAGGTGGTCAGTTCCCTCTACAGTGGCCCCTCCACCTAGAGCTTGGATACCACTTGCCTTACAGATTACCGCTCTAACTCTCAAACATAGTGTGAGAGCATGTAATGGTTGTATTAAATCTGACATACCCAGCAAATACACTTATAATAGAGTGGGCAGGGAGTCGCGACTGGACTATGTCCTTGTACAACTTTCCTCGTGGTCGCAAATCATTGACTTTAGAGTGATAGAAAGAGTAGATAGCGACCACAATGCCCTAGAACTGGACTATGTTTTCCCTGGCAAGGAGGACAGGGATCACAACACGGTGGGGGCAAATCGTGGGCTCCTCCTAGAAAACAACAGAAGAAGGATCAGGTGGGAAAAACTAGCCACAAGTAGAGAGAAGCTCTCCAAGCTTTATGCTGGAATCATTCCAATATTGGAAAAAGAGGGTACTCTAAGTGAGAAAATCTCTAACCAGGGAACCCATGAATCACTCTATCTGGCTCATGAGGATCTTATTAGGACCATGGTGGCAGATCTGTTTACTGAGGGTCAAAGCAGCGGCGGTGTGGTACGCCGCAAAACATGGTATAACGCTGCATGCCGTAAGGCGAAGGGAGTTCTCCTCTCATGCATTAAGAAGGGTAAAGGCAGATTGGAGATACAGGCCAGAAGATGTGAATACAAGAAACTGATCACCCAGGCAAAGGTTGAATGGGAGCAGGATAAGTGGGAGGAACTTTCTAGCTCTCTAGCCACCAGGGATTACTGCAAGTTTTGGCGAATCGTTAATGCGGGATCCGAGTACTTAGTATCAGCAATTGAACCGAATATTGCACCAGGGGTATGGCAGGAGCACTTCCAGTCTCTTTACACACTGGAAGTTGGGGCCCTATGCAATCCATCCCTAACCATAGCTAGCCATTCTAAGGGCGACCTGTTTACAGAAAAGGAGGTGCGAGCCGCTATCGCGGGACTGTCATCAGGCAAGGCGCCTGGGTTGGATAGCCTCCCAGGTGACCTGTTCAAACAAGAGCCTGATGTATGGGCTCCCTATCTGCTGACAATATTTAATGCCGTCTTGATGGGCATGGAGGTCCCCAGTACTTGGCTGGGGGCAGAGGTAGTTCCTATATTTAAGAAGGGCTCGCCTCTGCTCCCAGCCAACTACAGGCCCATCAGCCTAATAGACGTGTCTCAGAAGCTTTTTGGTAGGCTTATACTAGACCGCCTCCAGATCTGGTTGGAGGAAACTGCTACTCTGAGCCCATGCCAAGCGGGATTTAGAAGGGGGGTGTCTACAACCGATCAGATTTTCCGCCTAAATCTAATCTATTGGAGGACTGCACTAATCGAGGGGGGTAGCTTGCACACGGTTTTCATGGACTTGCGAGCCGCCTTCGATTTGGTGCCAAGATCCAGATTATGGAGTGTGCTTGATGAGATGGGGGTTCCAGCTGAAATTCTTGTTATTCTGATGAGACTGCACCAGAATAAGTTTGCACGTGTCAGGTGTGGCAGAAATGGTACATTAACTGAAAGATTCTCCGTTGACAGAGGGGTGAGACAGGGTTGAGTGCTTGCACCGACCCTGTTCTCCCTCTTTGTCAACGGGGTAATCACCCACCTGAACAGTATTGATGATACCGATGCACCTAAATTGAATGGCAGCAGGGTACCCGCCATTATGTTTGCGGACGACACCCTGCTGCTGTCTAAAACCCCCATGGGAATTCAGCGGATACTCAACAGTTTTTTTAACATACTGCACGGAGAGGGGCTTAGAGATCAACGCCCTTAAAACAAAATACATGATCCTAAACTCCACCCCTTCGACACGTCCCAATCCCTTGCTTGGTTCAACGTGATTAGAGAGGGTCTCCACATTTGAATACTTAGGAGTAACCCTAAATGAGAACATGACATGGGGGACACATTAGATTAAGGCAAACATGAAATTGGTGCAGATAGTGGGTGGCATATCAAGGATGATGAACAAATCAACATATCGCCCAATTGGCCCCTATCATCCAAATTTATAAATCCCAGGCACGCGGGGCTATCATCTATGGGGCTGAATTGTGGGGTCACACCTCTACTCAAAATATGATGACAACGGAAAACAAATTTATCAGACAGTTGGTTGCCCTTCCATCAAGTACGCCGTTACTCCCTCTGAGACTAGATTTGGGAGTTAGACCAATCGCAGAAGAATTGGGTCTTAAACCTTTAACCTTCTGGAGAAGATTATGGAGCAGTCAAGATCTTATTGTCTATAGGACTGAGCTTGAGGAGTTTCTAACCCTACCAAAAGCCACCCACATCCCATGGCTAAATTACATAAAAAGGTAATGTGAGAGTCTGGGCCTCTCAGAACTGTGGACTGACCCAGCGAATGCATCTACCAGGATACCACGCAAAGCTCTGTCAAAAGCTTATTACGATCTAAAGCTTACTACTGCACTGGACAGCAAGCGTGAGGGTTCCTTGAGGAACCTATTCACTCAAAGCAAAGACTTCTATTTCCTGGAACGTGTACTGGATGATATGACTGCGGTGCTCACTAGGAAGTTATTTCTTCAGTGGAGATATGGCACATTATCTTTTAGGTCTTTCACCAGCTCTTGGTCTTCGCCACCAACTACGGAGCAATGCCCGGCATGTGCACATTCCCAAGAAAATGACTTACATGTGGTTCTATTCTGCAAAGCCTATCAAAGCATCAGAAAATATTGGCTTGTCCCCCTTCTCAAAAACTTGGGGTTCAGACAGATCCTCCCTGTCTATAGAATCTTAAAGACTGATTTGTCACCTCCAATTGTTTTTGCACTGGCAAAATATCTCACAGCAATGTGGTTTATTCGCACCCGCATCTTGAAGACGGGAGCGGCCTCATAACAATTTTACCTCACTAAAGATTCTTAGTTTCTTGTTGATGTATTGTTTTAAATACTGGCAGTCGAACCTTTTAATTAATGTTTTATTTGTACAAAGTATAATGATTGCGATCATTTGTATATCTTTGATGATCTAACTGATCGAAATAAAGATTGAAAATTGAAAAAAAAACATATATGGCCTAGAGACTGTTGCACTCATAGGCGACGCCCTATACCAGGTGGTGAGAAAGCCAAAAGGCCGCAGGTGACAGTGTGTTGCCCTGGCAGGCAGCGGTGAGTACTGCCACCCACGTCCTTACCACAATGTGACGCAACCTGATGCGAACAGGATGGGAGGTCAGGGACAAATCACTACACAGCAGGCAAAACTCGATAAATATGTATATATTAAAACCCAGCCGGAGTCAACGGATAAGCCTAATGCACGAACACCGGAGGAAACTGCGTTAGAAAGGTCAGAAATTACACTTCAGGACATTCTAACTACTCTGAATAAATACACACAGCCCTTGACTCATGGATAGGCACGATTACAGTGGAACGCTAACTAATCCATGCTGATTTCAAAAACATGAGCGCCAGACTTAAAGAAGTTGAAACCACCACGAGAAACCTGAGCGAAGACAACTATGAACTCAAAAGTCGAGTGCGGCAGCTCGAAGCCGAGAGTAAGGTGATGGCTGCTAAACTGGATGATTATGAAGGCCGGTCGCGGCGAAATAATATCAGACTAGTAGGAGTGCCAGAAGGGGCAGGTGGACCCACAATGGACCTTTTTGTAGAAGATCTTATCAAGCGGTACCTGCAACCGAGAGGTCTCTCCCACCACTTCACAGTGGAAAGAGCACATCGCGTCCCGGGTGGCAGACCCAGACCAGGTATCCTCTAAAGACCCATCCTTACCCGTATTTTTAACTTCTGAGACCGGGACCTCATTCTGCAAACAGCGAGAATGGGCCCACCGGTACAATTCGAACATAGCACGATCATTTTCTTTCCGGACTACACAGCAGCAGTGACAAAACAAAGGCACACCTTCCTTAACATCAAAATAGAATTGAGAGACAGGGAACTGAAATATTCCATGCTATTCCCTGCCAGGTTTAGAGTTGAGGCAGATGGGAAAGTGTGATTCTTTGCCCCGCCGGAGGAGGCCAGAGAACGACTCGACGGCTGGCGTAAAGTCACCAAACCCGGGAAATCGAATAACAAACAACATCACCTATCCACCAAAAAGACACAAGCCATCCCAGTAGAGGAGTCACCCACACGCACTGTATCTCTCAATAGAAGCTGAACAGAACAAGAATCACCTACATAAACTTAGCAATGGCATAATCGACTTGTTTGCATAATAGAGCTTGGCTAATATATAAACTTAGCAAGTCGATTGCCCAATCAGAGATCTTCTCAATCTAGAATAGAGGCCTTAGAGATGAACTGTGTTAATGGGTTAACGCACCATTTACACATGTGCCAATGTACAGTTTTGATATTATCTATTGTTATATCCAATTACAGGAGAGATGTCCTGTGGGGGGGATACAGAAGGGATCTCCCCCTACAAAGGTAGTGGGTAATGGGAATTAGGCACTATGCATTGTTTGGGAGGTGGGTAGTTTCATGTCCATCATGCAGGGAGGCAGGGAGGGGGAGGAATGGGTAACAGAGACTGTTAGTTTTCTTTTTGTATTGTATGTTACTGTTCAAGTGTTCTTAAAGAGACTTGCAAGCCTATACGCAATCACTCCATTGCCGTATCCGATAGCATACTACACAAAACTAGCTCAAATGACACATTGACCCCACCAGCTGCCCCTGCTGCCCCCATGGTACACCTCACACCAATACCACCACTGTCACTTATTTCCTGGAATGTTAACGGACTTAGTGACAAGGGAAAGAGAGGGCTGATGCTACAATACCTCAAATGCAAAGCCTCTGCAGTGGTCATGATGCAGGAAAACCATCTGGTGGGATCGACATGTAAAGCGCTAGACAGATGAGGTTTCAAGCTAGCGGTGCACTCTGAATTTACGTCAGTTTCACGTGGAGTAGGGATCCTGATCCAGAAGCAATTCCCTCTTATCATCCAACACACTTACAAAGGTGATCAGAGCCATTTTGCAGCCCTTACCGGCCAATGGGAAGGGCGGACGATAAATTTAGTCACTGTCTCTATGCCTCCTGCACTTCACTCACTGGCTTTCCTGGTACTTGTTAAGTTCCTACTCACGCTTCCACTGTTGAGAACTTGAGAACTGTTGGTTGGGAGCGACTTCAATACTTCTCTTGACGATGCTCTAGATAGCAAGCCCCCTAGAATACAACACCGAACACGCTCTAACCTTGGCGGATTTCTTAGATGCCTTCAGCCTAATAGATACCTGGCACTTTAAATTCCCAATGACACGACAATTCCCCTATTACTCTGGTGCACACAACAGTCTTTCTAGAATTGACTACATACTCTCCTTGACGAATACTATGGGCGGTTTCAGTGAGGTGGCACACCTGCTGAGAGGCATCGCTGACCATTCCCCTGTTTTCGTTGAATACTTTTTACAAATTCCAATGCGCTTCCACATATACCAAATATATATCCTGGCTACTTGCTGAACCCCAAGATCAGGAAGGGCCTATTGACCACTAAATATTACTTTAAAGAAAATGAATCATCGGTGTCCTCCCCCCTAATCCTCTGGGAAGCATGTAAGTATGTCCTTTGGGGACAAGCCATATCCATGATCTTGGGTCACAAGAAGGAGAAAAGAAATGTGATAGACATTTTAGACCAGGAGGGGACCCGGCTGGAAGCACTTCATGCTCAAGATGCATTGGACATTAACACACATAGAATACACATGAAACAACAGGAATATAAGGAATATATGTGGGAGGATGATAGAACCAGACTGACAACAGTCCATCACACAGTGTACGAATCTGGAGATAAGGCAGGTAAGCTCCTGGCTTGGCTTGACAAATGCACACGGGCAGATAGATGGGTGACGGAGCTCCAGTTGGATAATGGTAATAGCACGTCG
This sequence comes from Lissotriton vulgaris, assembly GCF_964263255.1. Lineage (NCBI taxonomy): Eukaryota > Metazoa > Chordata > Amphibia > Caudata > Salamandridae > Lissotriton > Lissotriton vulgaris. The sequence continues at coordinate 186,674,655 of NC_141687.1, read as the reverse complement.
GACCCACAAGAAATAGTGGACGAATTAGCGGCTCACTATAAGCGCCTCTACACCCCTGAGACCCACATTACATCACAAGAGGTGAAGGCGTTCCTTCGCAGCATACGGTTACGGGTACTCTCCGAAGATGAGGCCCAATTACTGAGGCAAACTTAACAGACAAGTTGACCCTGGCCATAAAAAATGTACAGTCAGGAAAAGCCCTGGGGCCAAATGTAATACCCATCAAACTTTACGATTGTGCAGCCACTACACTAGCCCCAAACTTATTAAAGATGTAGTACTTCCCATCATCCCATTTCTTTGATAAACACAGAGGCCAAGATCTTGGCTAAAATGCTAGCAAACAGATTAACGCCCCACCTAGCAACATTAGTAAATCTCCAGGGGCCTCTGCAGAGACTGCGAAGGGATGCCAAGCACTGACAATCATTGCCCCTCACTTTGCTAGGTAGAGCAGTACTTTTTAAAATGGTGGCTCTCCCTAGATTTCTTTATGCACTTTACAATGCCCAGTTTTGCGTCCTGGAGTCGTATTTCAAAGCAATAGATTCAGAGGTAACCAAGCTCTTGTGGGATAAACCTGCTAGGATAGCCATGGCTAAACTGGTTAGGAGCTGGTATGATGGTGGTTTCATACTCCCAAATATCAAACTATACTTCTGGGCCTCACAATTAGCTGTAATTAATCAATGGCTCCACTCACCCCAAACTGACCCAGCTTATGGATTAGAAAGGCACACCCTGGTAGTAGGCGGACTCAATTGAGCACTTTATAACCGAAAGCAGAACTTGAGCCTTTCAGGACCCACCGTGCATACCGTCCACATATGGCATATGGTGAGGCGACATCTGGGTAGGAGCGACACGCTGACACAACATACCCCGTTATGGGACACAGGCAAACTAGGTAAATTGGGCAAGAGTAAGCGATTCAGACAAAGGGACGCAATAGAAATTTCACGAGTGGGGGACCTTTGGAAGACGGAAAAACTGATCACTTTCGCTCAATTGCAGGACCAATATGAAATGGTGCCCACTGAACTATTCTGATATCTCCAAGTCAGACAAGCATTAGAAGTGGTTATCCCGCGGGACACAAACCTGCCAGAGGCATCCCCTTTAGAGGATAGACTCCTTACGGAATACATGGACAAGAATGCCATTTCACTCACATACTGGAAAATTGTCAATAACCAATCAGACCCTACACATCTGCTACGAGACAAGTGGCAGACTGACGTAGGCGAACTAGACGAATCAGACTGGCAAGAAGTGATAGAATCCCCAAGGGTAGTGGCAGTATCCTCCAGGTTACGTCTCCTCCAGCTCAAAGTGTTACATAGAACATATTTTACCAGAACAACACTACACAAAATAGGGAGGATCAATGACAAAGCTGCCAAAGACAATGCGATGACATAGACATCTTCTAGCACACACTATGGGAATGCCCTATAATTCTACTATACTGGGTAGGAGTGATGAGCATAGTCACATAGGTCAGCGCTAGTCTGGTACCACCAGAGCCTAAGTGATGTCTCTCAAACATCTGGGAACCCACAGACCTGAATCATGCAGCCCAAACTTGGGCAAACCTAGGTATAATGATGAAAAAACTGAATATTGTCAAGTTTTGGGGGGGCGTGTATCGCCCCAGTCATAGAAGACTGGTGCAAAGATATGGCTATTGCCATGTCAGCCGAGAAAGCGACTTATATTCATATTACCCTAGAAAGTGGGTACGGGTATGGGGTAAACAGAATGTGTATTGGGTAGGTAGATGTACCCCACCTACTATAATCCCAGTTTCTGATGAGGATGATTAACAAAAATACTGGTCCTTTATTGATATGCCACAAGATGTATATCCATTACATTGCCAAATTATGCTCTCATTATTGTGTAAAGAAGTAACATGTATGAATGGAAATATCATGCTGCAATGTTTTTACTACAAGTCTCAATTTCAATAAAAATATTTAAAAAATAGCCCACCTCAATGTCCTATTTTCGGGGTACGAGTAATCAAGTGAAGGGAGAAGCCTGGCAGCTAACTTTTTAGAAAAGTGTGCGTTGCTCCAACCTCCTAAATCACTGAAAAACATACAATCCATATTGAGATTTTTAACTTTTGGCAGAAAATAAATTTTAGATTATGCAGAAAAAGTAAAACCTTTCTATGACTTAATAAGACCTAATTTCTCAGTTAGGCATTGGGCACAGCAGGAACATACAGATATCCTTTGTTCCCTACAAGCTGACATGATAGCTTCAAAACATTTGGAAACACAAGTAAACGTCTGCAACCTGGTGATCCGTGTTATAGCGGGTCAATCTAGATACACAAGCCTAACCTTCAATGAAGGAGAAACAGTACCCATAGCATACAAATCATACTTATACACAAACGCTGAAATGCACTTTGCTTGTACAGAAAAAATCCTGACAGCAGTACAGACCGCTGTAGTAAGAGAAAAAGCACTAGCTCAGGGGAAACAAATAATTGTCATTACTCCAGTGCCGGCCTTAGAGGCTGCTACAAAGGCAAGTGTTCCTGATTCTAAAGCCTTACATCCAAGATGGATACAATGGGCTAATTCTCTCACTGCAACAGGTGTAGAATACAGATATTACCCTAGTTTAAAAACACAAGCAATCCTGCATTATGAACAAAAATATCCTCACCAAATGAAATTATGCCTCTAGATCAGTATGAATATATTATTCACACTGACGGATCTGCTCAGCAGGCCATGGGAATTATTCTTTATGTCTTACATCAGTACCCAAGGGCAAGAAGAGGGCACCATCACAGGTGGGTAAATAGGATGAAGGGAATTCCACCACCAGTGCCACTGCCGGTGGAAGTACTACCAACACCACCAGCGCAGCAGCCAATGGCTCTGATGGCCCTAGTAAGTCCTGTTATTATTATGATTTCCATTACTTTTACCTCTCCCCACTAATAGAATGATAATTTTGCCTTTTTCATTTTGTTATACTGTATCTTTTTTTCAACTCCTCTTTTATTTAATGTTTGTAAAATTTGTGTTATCACAGCATTATCCTTTTTTCTATATTTCATGTTTCTGGAGCTGATGTCATCCTGTCTGTACTACTCTATAGCTTTCTTCTGCATTGTTAGTAAGCTTTCCCTCTCTCCATATATACCTTGTGGCCTATTACTGTAAAACTAAGAGCCAGAGTTTCGGTACTCTACTGTGAAGATTGCAGGGCCAAGTAAGCTAGTTTTCTCTACAAATGGTTATTGAGAAGGCTTTCATTACCTTGCTCATGCTCAAACAGTAAAATGAGGGAGTAGCCATGGTCATGATGGAACCCCAATTGTATTGTGCTATCACTCATTTTATACAAGCAGTTTCGATGACAGTGCAACATGGCATGGAAGCTCCTTCGCATTGACATATTTTCTATAGAAGATACTGCTAACCAAACTGTAGTGATGTGTTGCAGTTTCAGTTTGTTAAATAATATAATAAGGGGCGATATACCTGGTATCTAAAATGTGCAATGTTTTTTCTAACTGCATAGACCAGAAGTCCCAGGGCCAGTGGCAGTGCTAGTGCACCAGAAGCGGCAGCGGAGATGATTGTAGCAGGAGTATCAGCAAAGGCAGGGACCATCAGTAGTAATAACATTGCTTGATTATTGACAAATTATTAGCATACTCACTGTATTTGTTAAGTGAGGAAGATATGTATCCCACCCATCATCATTCATCACCTCCCTGCCCAAGGCATTTCTCAACCCATGACTTACCAGCAGCATGGTTCAATTCAGCATTGCAGTGTTGTGCGTCTGCTTTAGGTATGCAGCATTTACAAAGCTTTCAATGTATTGCAAACCTAAAACAAGGTGTGTTTCCCTCCCAGTGCCCACTCAGTTACCTCCTAGTACTTCACTCTGTTATGCTTTCCTTAGCTCTATATAGGGTTCTGTCTCGGCCTACCAAAAAAATAGAAAAATCAATTTTTGGCATGATCAAATGATTTTATGTAAATAGTTTTCGAAGCTACCATAACGGATCTCACCTGTACACATTTTTAACGTTCGACATTCGTCAACTACAGTGAATGACTAAGCCAAAGCTTAGCACATGATGATCAGTGACACCTCACTATTCTATAGCAAAACTTCTACCTACCCGGCCTAATCCCACTAACTTACCTTGCAGTAGAATAAGTTAAGTTTCCTTTCCTTACTGACAAGCAAATGTATTTGTTGAAAATAATTTGTCGTGGGGGGTGAGGTCAGGGAGTAAAGTGGGACCAAGTCTTTGATTTAGAGTTTTGCAGATGGGAAATTCTGTGATGGATGTGCTGATTAAAATCCTTTCCTTTGCCTGTACTGCAGCACATCGTTTGCCCCACTGCCTTCTTACAGCAGATAAGATGTTCAGATTTTATATGTGAAGAGTGTGATGTAGAATCCTAATATTCCTTTGGCTCTTTGGAGTTAGGGTAGAATTGAAAGCATTTGGAGAAGACGAGGGCCATGTGAATACAAATAAATAATTGTCAATTACATCTGCTCCAGGTGCAGGCTGTGGAGAGTAGCAAAGTACCCAAAGTGCTAGCATGCCACCATTAATTTAGCACAACAAGAATATGTGTCTGCATAGTGCATAATGCCTTACTCATTAATAAAAAATAATTTATTTTCATTTTTACACACAAAGTGTTTTTTTTTGTTTTGTACTAGGAAATCCTTTAAAAGAAGAAAAAGCCTTTGTTTTTTAATCTGGTGGTATTTGCTTAAGTTAATTCCTTTCAGTCTTTCAGTGATTTTATATAAGACATGTGTGGGTATAAATTGACCCTGTGACTCATATTCACATAAGATTCTAATGTCCCTAGAGGATCAGCAAAGTACTGCTACTGTACCATGCCATTATATTATTTTAAACAAGTGTTTGCACAAGCATTGTTTCCAAATTGTCTTTTTCTTTTTTTATCTTTTTTGATATAGCTACTCCTGCTTGTTCACCAGCACCACCTACTCGGCAGGAGGTAACAGTCTGAATGTGGCATTCGTTGGCAGGTGGCTATGGAGGAGGTCGGCAACATCTGCAGCGCCACCAGCTGGGAGCCACCCAAACTGCTGCTGCCCCCTCATACCCAGACCACTTTCAACGCCCTGTGCTGCACAAGCTGGCACAGCTTCGCCGTCGGATGGTAAGCCTTGAGGAGGAAGTCAGAAATCTTGGGATCCACAGATGATGCCCTCTTCTCACCCCTTTATAAAATGTTGGTTTTGTTTAGATGGACATTTGTTGTGCGTGGAGAGGGTAGGAGTTAGAAGGGGACCGGGAATTTGGAGTTTGATTTTCTTTGGATATTTCTTTGGACATTAGTTAGGTACGGAGTGATGTGTTTGGGTAGAAGGGTGGGCCTTTTGTGGGTAAAAAGAATGGGTTTATTTATGTTGATCTGAAGTACAGGGATTGATTACTCTTATACTTAATGCATGAAATAGTTTGTGTTTTGCTTTTACTTTGCACTGCTGCCTTTTTGTAAAGCACGTTTTATTTAGATCTGTTTGTCAAAGTGTAGACCAGTTAGTTACAGTTAGTTATTTCCTTGTCCTACTATCTCTGTATTATATTGAACATTTGTGGGATATGCTGCCATTGCCTATATTGCCTACAAAAACCTAGATAAACAAGAAACAAAGTACTTATCAGCAGTAGAAGTTAGTTACATAAAACTAAACTAGTTCACTTCACCCCAAAGTACTCTTACCTGAATGGATGAAGTGATGGCTTCTACCTCTCGCAATCTTCTGAAACCTTACGGCAGGGTGTCCCAAGGTGTTTACCTCATGGTGGTGGTAGTAGTAGCAGGCTACTGAGCTCAGAGGGAAAGCATTACAAGTGATGCCCCACTCCCTTCTCGGTGAACTCAACCTGTAGGATTGAGCAAAAGGATTATCCATAACATGCAACTAAATTAAAGTGAAAACACAGTATGTTATATTTATATCATAGCTTTACAAAGACTGAGACCAAACTGCCACCATGATTCAACAAAGAATACCTGATATTATGACGAAAACTAGCAATAGTAACTTCTTCTGAGCAATGGGGAGCTAGTATTTAATTAAAACTAAACTTATGAAATACTAGAGTCAGGAGAGGACAAGGTCAAGTGTTTACATGACAAGGCCTGACTGAGTATGTTGACGATTGATATATATCTAAAATATAGATCCTTTTATGTGTGGGTGGGTAAGTGGGACTGGTGTGGGCTATTGTTCAGGTAATAGATCCCAAACTGAGTTTGTGTGGGCTATTGTTCCGCTAATAGATCCCAAAGTGAGTTGGTGTTGCTTTCACCACATCTGCCCACCAAGTGTGTGAGCCACTTATGGTGTGAATTATGTCGCATCTTAATAAATCACACAGCGAGGGAAAGAGGGTTAGGGGTTTAAAAAATGGATGGGAGTATTGAAAAGGCAAACCACACGGATGGCGTAACAAATATGAATGTTGAGAACCCGCTAGGTTGACGGAACGCCGTTTCAATTAGTGAAATATTGAGGACAAAATTTGGCCCCTGATAATGAGTAGTTTATCCATTATGACTGATAACAAAAGAATGAGATAATAAGGCATTGGTCCTCGCAACCACGCAAAAGGACAAACAGAGCCCAATTAAAGGCCTAATAAACATAAAGAGTATATAACCCATATATGAATAGGACGAATTAAGGAATCCAATTGGTTTATTGGCAATGGTTTCTAAAGAGAGATACAAGTTTGATCTTGACAAAGGTGGTCGATATTTGTGTAACACCACGAAAACATGTCAACGCATTGAACAGACGAAATCTATTGGACATACCGGCATAATTGATGAAACATTTTGCACTAATCAAGATGCCTGTTATGATTAAACTCATGGATTAGTTTACGAACTGAAAAGGAAGTGTACTGTTGTATGTGTTTGATCTCTCCTCCTTTTTTTTCCGTCACTTTTTATTTTTATTTCGCTCTCCCTTTACAGAAATGTGCATGGTCTTTTTTATTGTATTGTGAATATGATATAGTACATAGGCTGATTCATTGAATGGACCCTATGGGTCTTCTAATTTATGATAGATAATTTGATTATACTGAGGAATTTCTATATTCATTAAATAGTTGTTTATGTATGAATTGTTTTAATATTGTGATTAAGTGATATTGTCAATTTATTTTTAATAAATATACCTTATTTTTTCAATATTTGATTGTTTGTGGCATTACAATTATGAGCAGGGGGTGTTGATATACACATGAAATGTGACTGAGTGCGGAAATGAACACAGATAAATATTTGATGAGCTTGAATATCAAAGGGAATATCAATTTTAGATTACAGTCTACACATCAATAAATCACACAGCAGGGGGAACAGGGTTAAGGGTTTGATAAATGGATGGCAAAGAGGACTTTGAGAAAGGTGTGACACAGATAAACACTGCACAACAACAATATTCATCAGGGCAATGAGCAGTACTTCATTGTCAATCTGTTGAAGGAATAAATTACACAGTTCAGTTAAATGCATTGCAATCAGCCCCAGAGAGCCGCCATGTTATAATATATCTACATTTTCTGTCATCTAGGTTTGAAAATACAAATTATGGAGGAGTGTACCCCAACTGTTCTAATAATTATGATTGTTAAAAGTAAAGTGATACCGTATTGCCAAATTGGATAGTACATCTGCATTCTTCTCCAAATGTTCATCTTGGATGCCTGCCTGAACAGGTATGGTAAGTCAAGCAGAAGTGTTATGGAGCTTTCACTTTTTGTGCAGGAGAAGAGAAGGCCTATGGTTTATAAAACATAAAAGATAATGTGGAGTCAAAGAGAAGGGCAGAAGGCAAGCTTCATGGGAAGTGAGAGCAATTTACACCCAATCAAGGACAAGTAGCTGTATGTACCGGGCTGACCAATCTCACAACTGTCATCATACCATTTAACCGAGTGCATTCATCATGTGATAATGATGATGTGTGGCATCACAAGTCTGTCTCCGGTTTCCAGCAACAGCCTTCCTAACCACAACCATTTTCGCGCAGCGTTCACGTGCAGCGGTCGCGCCCCATGCGCGCCGAAGGTGTGCCAAAGGTAAGCCCGTCTACGCCCGTCCGCTTGTGGACCGCGCCCAGCGTCAGACCCCCTGGTCCTTGCAAATCCCACTCCACCCGCATAACGTACGATGCTGCTTCCCTCTCGGCACTCAACCCCGGCCGCCTCCAAGACTGCTACCAAGCCGCCCCTGGACACACCCACGGACCCTTCACCTGCCATTCCTGCAAACTCGACTGCATCAAGACCCACACCAAATCCACAGACTCCAAACAGAACTCCGACACTAACCAGGTGAAGTGCATCCTGCTCAACACCCGCTTGGTCCACAGACACGCCATTGAACTTTGGAACCTTCTCGACACCATATCACCGGACGTCGCCTTCCTTACAGAAACCTGGATGAACGCCTCATCAGCTCCCGACATCGCCATAGCCATCCCGGACGGCTACAAGATCATCCGAAAGGACCGCACCATCCAAACAGGAGGAGGCATCGCCATCGTACATAAGAATTCCATCCGCATCACGACCAGCTCAGACGATCACCTCGCAGCCACCGAACACCTTCACTTCCAGATCCACACCGACCCCAAAACCACACTCAGAGGCACCCTCATCTACAGACCACCAGGACCCCGCACTCAATTCAGCGAAGACATCACTGACTTCATCAGCCCACACGCCCTCTCATCTGAGGACTACATTCTACTGGGAGACCTCAACTTCCACCTGTAAAGAAAAATGACAGCAATACCACCACCCTCCTGGGCAACTTGGCCAATCTCGGACTAATACAACTTGTTGATACCCCCACCCACTATGCCGGGCACACGCTCGACCCAATCCTCACCTCCAGCAAGCACATCTCCTTCAACCACACCACAGCTCTCCATTGGACGGACCACAGTTGCGGTCACTTCAACTACAAAAAGACCACGACCCACAACCTCCCACAACCAATTCCCCGAAGAAACTGGAACAAAATTACCACCGACCAGCTCCTCACTTCGCTCCACAAAAACCCTCCTGCCAAATCATCGGACCCAAACCAGGCTGCCACCATGCTTGCACAATGGATCACCCACAGCGCCGACGAACTAGCACCCTTGAAAAACCATCAAATAAGGCAAAGTAACAAAAAAGCCCCCTGGTTCAACGACGACCTTAAGACATCCAAGAAGTTCTGTCGTACCCTCGAGAAAGCCTGGAGAAAATTTGAATTTTGAATTTGAATTTGAATTTAAAAGCATTTGTACAGCGCTCGTTTACCCAGCGGTTTCATGGCGCTAGTGGTGAACAGTGGGCGGCAGCAGCTAAACAGATTAAGTCAGGTAGGCTTGCGTGAAGAGGAAGGTTTTAAGATTCTTCCGAAACAGAGGGTAAGAAGGTGAGGTGCGCAGGGTAACCGGAAGGGAATTCCAAAAAGTTGGAGCCAGGACAGCGAATCTCGCTCCGCCCGCCTTCTGCTTTTTATAGCGAGGGATGGTAAGGAGGGCCAAATGAGCCGAGCGAAGTTCTCTGCCTGGACAATATGGCTTAATGACGGAGCAGATGAATTCAGGAGCAGTGCCCGATCTAGCCTGGTACGTGAGGCAGCCGAGTTTAAAAAGGGCGCGCTCTCTCACATACGTGAGTAGTGGGGTGACTCGGTGATATTTAGGTAGGCCGTGGATCAGGCGGGCCGCCTGGTTCTGCACCAGTTGTAATCGATGGATCGCGTATGCAGGGGCCCCATTATAGACTATGTTGCCATAGTCTATACGGGACAGTACCATGGCCAACATGATTATTTTTAAAGCTGAAGGAGAAAAAAAACGGGAAACTTTCCTAATTACTCTCAGGGAAAAGAAGCAGGAAGAAACCATGGAACTGACTTGTGAGTGGACAGTGAGTTGAGGATTAAGAAGGATTCCCAGGGTTTTTACTTTGGACACAGAAAGTGGAGGGACACCAAGGGACGGGGGCCAAAAGGAGGGGGACCATGGACTGCAACCACCTCCGGTCAGGACCAGCTTGGTCTTGTCCGGGTTAAGTTTGAGGTGGCTGCAGTTCATCCAGTCTTGAATGAACGTCATTACTGTCTGGACGTTCAGGGCAGATGAGGGTGAGTGAGACAAGTTAAAAATTAGCTGGAGGTCATCCGCGTAATTAAACACGGTGACCTCCAGTTGCTGTAACATAAAAATGAGGGGAAAAATGTAAAGGTTGAACAAAAGAGGGGAAAGTGATGAGCCCTGAGGGACCCCGCACTCTACCTTGCGAGAGGCCGCAGCAAAGCCAGTCAAGCGGACCGCTTGAGTTCTCCCAGCGAGAAAGGACTCCAGCCAAGAGAAGGCTAAGCCTTCTATGCCCGCCGCCCTGACACGGCTGAGGAGGATGGAGTGGTCCACCGTGTCAAAGGCGGCGGATAGGTCTAGGAGAATCAAGGCTTGCGGAAGGTTGATGTCAATAGCCAACCAATGACAACCTGTCCACCTTCAAGAACGCCACCCGCAAACACCACCAACTGATCTGATCCACCAAGAAATCAGTATTCAAAGATCGACTTGACAATAATGCCCACAACAGCAAGGAACTATTCAACATCGTCAAAGAATTTACCAACCCCACCGCCGGCACCAATGACATCATCCCATCCCAAGACCTCTGCGACTCCCTAGCCTCTTTCTTCCACAACAAAATCGCCGACATACATAACAGCTTTGAAAACCAATCAGGAGACCAGTCCACTCCACCCACCCCTGAACCAAATCCCCCCTCTAACAACCTTTGCGCCTAGAACCCAATCACCACTGAAGACACCATCCGCCTGATGAACACCATCCACTCAGGATCGCCTACCGACCCATGTCCCCACCACATTTTCAACAAAGCAAACTCCATCATCGCACCCCATCTCCGAGACCTCATCAACTGCTCCCTCAACTCCGCTACCTTCCCGGAAAGCTGGAAACACGCCGAACTCAGCGCCCTTCTAAAGAAACCCACAGCAGACCCCACTGAACTTAAGAACTACCGTCCCATCTCGCTCCTCCCATTCCCTGCCAAAGTCATAGAGAAAGCCGTCAACAATCAGCTAGCCGCCTTCCTCGAATCCAACATATCCCTCGACCCCTCACAGTCCGGCTTCCGAGCCAAACACAGCACCGAAACCGCACTCATCGCAGCAACAGACGACATTCGAACACTTCTGGACAATGGGGAAACAGTTGCCCTCATCCTACTTGACCTCTCCGCAGCCTTCGACACCCTCATTCAACGCCTCAGCAACGTCGGAATACAAGGAAAAGCATTGGACTGGATCATCTCGTTCTTCGCCGGAAGAACACAGAGTCCGCCTCCCCCCTTTTAGATCAGAATCCACCGAAGTCATCTGCGGCATACCTCAAGGATCATCACTCAGCCCCACCCTCTTCAACGTATACATGAGTCCCCTCGCATCCATCGCGCGCCAACACAACCTCAACATCATCTCCTACGCCGACGACACCCAGCTGATCCTCTCCCTCACCAAAGACCCAAACACCACCAAAACCAACTTACACGAAGGAATGAAAGTTGTTGCAGAGTGGATGAAGGACAGCCGTCTAAAACTGAACTCGGACAAAACGGAAGTCCTAATCTTAGGCTCATCCCCTCTGCTTGGGACGACTCATGGTGGCCACCGGCCCTGGGAAACGCACCCAAACCAACGGACCACGCACGTAACCTGGGCTTCATCCTGGACTCCTCCCTCTCGATGACCAGGCAAGTCAATGTCGTTTATTCATCATGCTTCAACATCCTACGCATGCTCAAAAAAATATTCTGCTGGATACCCACCGAAACAAGAAAAACGGTCACCCACGCACTAGTCACAAGCCGACTGGATTAGGGCAACACCCTTTATGCCAGAACCACAGCCAAACTACAGAAAAAACTCCAATGCATCCAAAACGCCTCAGCCAGACTCATACTAGACATCCCCCGCCAAGCTCACATTTCCGGTCACCTGAAAGACCTCCACTGGCTCCCCGTCAACAAGAGGATAACATTCCGACTCCTCACCCACGCACACAAAGCCCTCTACGACCTAGGACCCGAATGCCTAAACACGCGCCTGTCCTTTTACTCCCCCTGCCGCCAACTTCGTTCGTCCAATCAGGCCCTCGCTGCTATTCCGCGCATCAACAGATCCACCATGGGAGGAAGATCCTTCTCCTACTTAGCGGCCAAAACCTGGAATTCTCTCCCCACCCACCTCCGCCTTACACAGAACCACCTCTCCTTCAGAAAGCAACTTAAAACTTGGATATTCAATAAATAAAGTACCCCCCCCCCCTCCCCCTCCCTCAAGCGCCTTGAGACCCTCTGGGTGATTAGTGCGCTATACAAATTTCTGAAATTGAACTTGAACCACATAAGAGAAAGTTTCATATTTAGACAGCACACACAGTCAGCAGCGTTTCAAACATCAATGCACCTCTCTCCAGTCCACAGACCTAAGTAGGCCTCAGAATCATCAACATGTTGATTTCTCTTTTAAGTCAGCAACGTCCTGCGTCTGGGTGTTTTGGTAGTACCACTATGATTCCTTCCATACTCCTCCTGTTTCTGAGTAACGAATCAGTCCCGACCCAAAAGAGATGGACCTGTAGTGCAATTCTGTTGAAGAACAAGAAGAGAAACATAATTTGAGTATTTTGTGTAGATTTTAGTTTGTTAGTGACAGGTCTGGTTTCTGAAGAGCCAGAAGAAAGGAATAGATCCTCCAAGTACATCTTGCTAAGTATGAAAGGCACAATCACCTTCAGGAAAATGATTGGAACTAGAACAACAGCTTATTCAAGTGGTCATTAATCAAGAACCTCTCGAGGAGATTCTATTAGAGATAGAGCTGAAAAGAGCAGAGGCCAGCGAAAAATTGGCAAATAAAGCGGCAAGTAACTATTTAATGAAAAAGGAAAAATGCTACGAATTTAATGAGAGGGTAGGTCATATGCTAGCAGTCCGTATTAGACAAAATTTGGCAGCGGGAGAAATTAAAGAAATTAAGGATAAAGGGGGAAAAGTTGTGACTAAGGTAGAAGATGTGAGGGAGGTGTTTAGGGAGTTCTATTCTGATCTATATGACCAAGATCTGGGGAATGTTGAAACTGAGATAGAGGACTACTTAACAGGAACTTTTCATGAGGAACTGAGCGAGGAGAATAAGGAGGCACTGGAGCTACCATTGACATTGGGAGAAGTCCATAATGCAGTAACTAAACTCCCCTCAGGGAAGGCAGCGGGGCCCGACCAAATACCGGCGGAATTCTATAAAAAAATTTGGGACACCCTGGGGATTGACATGCTGGAAATCTTAAGTCAAGCACAGAGGGGGGTAAATATACCACAATCATGGGCCGGAGCAAACATCATTGTAATTTTGAAAAAAAACAAATCACATTTGGATCTCGGTTCATATAGGCCAATAACACTCATGAATGCCGATGCAAAAATCTACTCCAAGGCGCTCTCACAAAGATTAAGTAGGGTAATTGAGGGTCTGGTATGTACAACACAGCACGGATTTATACCCGGAAAGGGGACTACACAACACACAAGGCAGATGGTTACCATACTGGATGCTGCAGATGCCACAGGAGCCCCTGCCTCGGCCATCTTCTTGGATGCAGAGAAGGCCTTTGACAGGGTCTCCTGGGGGTATCTGTGGAAGGACTTGGAGTGGTTTGGGGTAGGAGCAGGCTATATAAAGGCTATACAGGCACTGTATTTAGAACCTACGGCTAAGGTGAGGATAAACAGAGGGTATACTGCGGAAATACGTATAAGACGCGGCACACGACAGGGCTGCCCGGCCTCGCCACTGTTATTTGCTTTATATCTTGACCCCCTTCTGCGTAGACTGGAAGGGAACCCTAACATTCTCCCGATAAAGTTGCATTGTTATGAATATAAAACACTTGTTTACGCAGATGACGTGGCGGTGGTTACCCCAGAACCAGGGTCGGCTATCCTAGAAATTGAACAGGAGGCTGTAGCTTTTGGGGCAGTGTCAGGCTACTCACTAAATAAAGGAAAAACACAAATTATACAAAATAACTGGGTTAACTTTCAGGACATAAGAGTAGCTCCCGAAGTTACGTATTAAGGTGTTAAGATCACAGCCGACTTAGATAGGCTAGTTGAAATTAATATGAGTCCACTGTTGGTAAAAATAAAAGCAAATACGGAAAGAATTAATAATTTGCATCTGACCTTGATGGGTCGGATCAATGTAATAAAAATGGTAACATTCCCAAAAGTTCTGTATCTGTTTAGGTCTATCCCATTATTTTTTGACAACATATGGTTCAATAAGCTGGAAGCGATCTTGAACAAATGTATCTGGGTCAAAGGGAAGACAAGGAGAGCCTATAGACACCTAACAGTATCCAGAGAAAAAGGCGGCTGGGGGGCACCGGACTTTAGGCTCTATTATTGGGCTGCGGTAATGCAGTACTGCCAGGGGTTACTAGGTGGGGGAGGTACAGAGCACACAACGGAAACCAAGACAGGGTTTACTAATGTATATACTACATTACTGGGAGAGGGGGCAGAGAATGGATTTTTAAACACAACCGACTTCACTTATTTTAAACATACACGGTTTAAGACTTTAAAGGCGGCCTATAGGGTTTGGAAAGGGATGACAAAAAAATTTGGTCTAGGAAGGTACAACAATTATACACGACTGTACACAAATTGCTCATTACCGAGGGACATTTTCAGGGACACTACCATGAGGGACTGGCATAACAAGGGTATAGTGAAAATAGGGAATCTGCTTGACAGCCAGGGGAACATGCTACAGTTTGGGGCATTACAAACAAAATTCGGGTTAGAACATAATAGTTTTTACAAATATCTCCAAACCAGAAGTTTCTTAATGCAAAAACAAGGCGGTCTGGCAGGGCTGGGACAATGTAAAGTCATGGAATACATAGAAATAGCTAATAAGTGTACGATAAGACAGTTATATGCGGAACTGAAAGACAGTAAAACTGATGAAAGGGCGAAATACTTACAACAATGGTCAGAAAAACTCGGGTCAGGGCTAGAAACCTTTCAGTTATCTTTGGATCTGGACAGAACTGTGTTATGCTCTGCTACCCTGCAATCTCAACATTTTAAGTTAGTGTTCTCACTATATCACACCCCGGCCAGAATCGCCCAGTGGGGCGGCACAACTGGAATAACATGCCCCCGATGCGATTCAACTGAAGCAGATATTGTGCACATGTTTTCGCAGTGTCAGTGTTCTCACTATATCACACCCCGGCCAGAATCGCCCAGTGGGGCGGCACAACTGGAATAACATGCCCCCGATGCGATTCAACTGAAGCAGATATTGTGCACATGTTTTCGCAGTGTCCTCAATTGTTTACCTTGAAAATGGCTATCGAAGAGTTTTTTGATAAATCACTTAGGATCAAGATTAAACTCACAGATGAATTAATTATACTGGGGGTGGGGGACACAGCAGATGTTCTGCCAGTAGAGTTTATTTTTGTCTCACTTGCAGTTTATCGCATATGTATAGCAAGAAATTGGTTGGACAAGGCTCCCCCCCCCCCCGTTTCAAGTTTGGATTGCAAGCCTTCTTTCTATGTACAATCTAGAAAAAGCAATCTATGAGAGGAAAGGTAGGAGAGCTAAGTTACTAGGTAACAGAATATGGCAACCTGTCACAAGGTGGGAAAATAGTAGGTTAAATCCAGGATAGTGAATGGAAGGCCGTCATAATATCATATCTGATAGACGCTTTTTCCTTGCTTTGTTGTATTGGAATGGGTAGTACATATCATACATATCTTTGGTGGATCTTTTATGTCACAATGTAGCAGAGTAATGTTGTAATGGATACAACCACTTGTGAAACTGTTGTGTGCTGTAACATATACAGGAATATGCAGAAAAATTATCTTGGAAATGTTTAATAAAAATATTTTTTTTTTTTAAAAAGGAAAATGATTGCCCATCAAACCCCAAACGTTGCAAATCATCGAAATCAAGTTTACAAATTTGTTGAACACCCTCTCTCACTGTGTGCCACCACATTAATCATCACTCACAATTATTCAATAATGTATCACACATTGGTGCAATATTTTCCTGTTTCAATCCAAGCACGGTGTTGGTGCAGAATTATATCTCCTCTTTGATGCAAGCAACACATTGGAATTTGGCAGTCTTGTACATCAAACGATCCTTACTGGTGCAGCCCTGGTAGATAATGAAAAAAATAAGGCTAGGCATGGAAGGGAGACAGACATTGTTTCCAATGTCCTGAAGGAAATGAAGATGCTTCTTCACTGCATACTTGTAAGGATCCAAGAGCTGTTTCCGCAGGAGTGCCAGGAACCGAAGACCAGCCCAGCCCGTCCCCCCTGCACCTCTTGTGTCTATCAAACACTAGAGCACAATGGTGGTATGGAGGGATAGGAGGGAACAAAACAAGGAAAGGAAGGGGAAAAAGACTCCGTAGACTGGATTATCCAACAGGTCGGAAACAGGTGCTAAAAGAAAGGATTAGTGTCAACAAGCAAAAACAGAAAACATATAACAAAATCTTGTATTTTTTATGTGTTTTTACCTAATTGGTGTCTTGAAGTTTCATATAACGTTATTGACCAGATTGCTCCCAGGAGTAACATAGGACCAAATCACCATCGGAATAACTGCATAAGCCTATTCAAAATGAAAAGTAGAGATATCTCCAGTGTATAAACTGCGTGCTATATGTTCTATGCTTAGTTGTTTCTTGCCCTATCGTGAAATGGGTAAATCAGAGGATTCTCAGGTCTGCAATATCTGTAAACAAAAATACAAGCATGAATGTGTATATAGCTCCCTTTAGAGGTAATAAGAAAAGGTGCGCAAAAGCGCTTTACCAGATCTTCCTTCTTCAAGACTGTGACGAATGCCAGCTTCCGAATATACCAGTGGGGGTCCAAACAAAAACCAGGGAGGAGGAATAAAAAGGAGAGGATTCCTCTAGGCGGATCACAACTACCACAATGCCCCGGGAGCTACCACACACAAGCCCTTCCCAAGTCCGGCCAACCAACGGAGCATAAAGTCCGGTCAGAGGGCGGAACCGGGAGATGCAAGCTGGAGCCCCAGGAGGTAGTGGAGAGGATAGCCGGCACCAGGGAGTAAAAAAGGGGAGCCTCGAGTCCGCCTAATAACCCAAGACGGAGGCAAAGTGGGGGGTTAACTGGGCTCTCAACAAAGAGCAATTCAACCCCTAAGGTGTCCAGTGGATCCGTAAATAATGCAGAAAACAGCTCCAGCAACGAGAGACTGGACCAAGCAAACAGGAGAAAGTGCATGGAGAATCGGCTCGGCGGCAGTGACGCGACGCGACGCTTGAGGCACGAACCACTAGAGCGCAAAGCACTGATCCATGGGGGAAGTCAGTCTTTTGACTCTTGCCTGACCCCCTCGCACATGCGCATCGCAGGGCGGCCATCTTTGCCAGATGACGCTAACTGGCCGGCGTGACAATACTGGTCCAATTCCAACCTGGCCATGCATGCGCCTAAATATGGCATATGCCAGACACAAACATAATGTTCCACTATCCACAGCCTTTATTTTTTGTGAAAGTAGTTCAATGATGAATAATTAAAAAGTTCAATGGTGGCCTACTTGTTAAGGAAAGAAGAGTTTGTCCTCAAACTCATGTGATTTGCCCAGAAGTTGGACAGCTAACATACCTGAGTCTGACCACCTTCAAACTCCTCCTCCACCAGGAGCAGTGTAGTTGTGTGATATGAAGTGTTGGTTCATTTTGATCAAGCTCATTCTCTCCACGTTTTGAGGCAAGAGACTGGTCATTCTCACTTTGACAACTGCACTATCTGCACTAAACACGTGCTCAGCAGACACACTGGCTATAGGACAAGTCATCCTGCTGACCTCTGTCCATTGGCGCATCTTCCCATACCATTATACCAATGGATTTTGATCAACATAAACCTCTCTTGGGTCATCCATATAGTCCTAGAACATCCTCTGAATGGTCATTGGGGCTGCCACTTGCTCGACCTCTTTTACTTTCACCTCGGCACTGGACTCAAGACCTGCCACTTGAATCCAAGCTAATGCAGAGGTTAGGGCTAATTCTTCTGTGCCTGTTGTTGTGATTGCTGCCGGTGTTCTTGTTACTGGTGTTGGCTGCTGTGAGACAACAACACTACCCTCTCTGGAAGTGGAAGGCAGCACCCCAGCACTACTGCCCAGGAGTGGGACTCTAATTTTATGTTGTTCTTCTTTCAGGTCTCTGGCTTGCTCAACAGTCCATGTCCTGTATTGTGAATTATCCCCTTTTGAAAAAGAATGAAAGTGGCCCGTATTTTGTGGGGCCGTGGATCATGTATTGTGGTACAGATATACTCTTTGGATGATACGATGTCTCTTTACAGCCTTGTATTAACAGCCAAGCAAAGGATTAAGCTCTCAATGAAGCTTTTGCATTTTCATTCACACTAGACAACTTTTCAGGCACCTTTTTTTAATTGGTCCAGTAGCAGATGCAATAACGGGGTAACTTTGCCCATCGTACTGTTCTCCTTGCTTACTTCCTGTGTGAAACATCAAAAAGAAGTAGCATCTGTGTCAGGCATTTGACAAGGCCTCATTTGTCTATCTCCATTGTCATGCTTTTCCTAGTTGCATCCACTCCTCTTAGAATAGTATAGTTATTGGTTGGTTTGTACTGCTCAAACCGACGTTGCAAATGTGATAGGTTGAATTCCAACTTGTTGACATCTCCTGTATGAGGGCTTTCACTGGTATTCTATTAGCACACTGAATGATCCTCAACAGCTTCTGGGCTTTAAAAGAATGGCTGATCAGAGTGCAGATTTTTCTGCAGGTGGTCAGTAAGTTGCTGACTATGTCTTCTTTTTTGAGAAAGTGCTGCATAATCCGGCAATGCAATGCGCCAAACACAGGACCCTGAAATAGCTACCATCTGCCATGGCCTTAAATATATTGCGGTCATTGTCTGTAGCAACAAATCCAATTTTGAGACCTCTGGGTCATAGACATTCAAACACCTTGCTTTTAAAGTCTTCCAAGATGTTTGCAGCTGTTTGGGATTTCTCTATAGCGAACATTGCTACTGTTGCATGGTGCTGAATGACCTTAAAAGTGTCATCAGCGCTATAGAGAGCTGTTGCCTAGCCCCCAATACAGAGGTCCAGTGTGCAGTGATACACATGTAATCAGTGGCTTACCAACTCGTCCACATGTCTGCCATCAGGTGGATAGTGTGAACAGCACTCTGCTGCAAAGGTTGTTCAGCCAATTGCAGCAATCATGATGGTCCAGCTGGGAACCTTCCATTTTGTGCAGATGGCTGCCACAAATTCTGAAAAGCATTCCTTCCACAAAAGAAAAAAGAAGGAGGTTCAACGCTAATATTTTAGCTAACCCTTGTAAAAAATATGTGGGTGGCTGCATTTGTAGGGCCCATATTAGTAGTCTGGATGTTTTATTCTTGGATGCCACCGATGCATGTGACTTCCAGAGAGAAGAACCTGCAGGTGGTAGACTCAATGTGCATCTTGAGGCAGTCACTGTATGCTTTTGCTTTGGTGTCTGCATCTGCCTCTTGTGCCATTTTTAGATTGATGGTGCAGGTGATACTAGTGCACTGGTGGGGACAGGGCTGCTTTGCATAAAGGTGTCACCCTCTTCTTCCTCATCACCTTCACCTCTAACATGGATTGCAGCTGTTTCTTTGCTCTCATCACCTTTGCCCCACCTCTACCTGCAGCTACTTTTTAAGGTGTGCTTCCCAAATGATTGTGTGATGTCTATTCATATGGGTTATTTGGCCGCCAGTGCCATTGTATAAACCAAGCTTATCTCGCTGAACACTTGAATGGCACATGGAGCACATTGCAATGTTTTCCTTCTGCTTGCTAATTGTAAAGAAGTCTCAAACTGTGGAGGTGAACTTTTTCAGTGTGCCAATGCCTGAAGAACTGGAGGTAGGTGGGTGTGTTGACGATTGCCTCTCTGCAATGCGTACTTCTACTGAGGAAGTGGTGGATCTCGGTCTGAGCAGGGCCTTGCAAATATGGGAACTGGCGCAGGAGGTGGTGGTTATGGTGATATCAGTGCCACATCCCTAGATCAGGTTGAAAAGGAGGGGAAATGTTGGTCTCCTCTGGGTCAGCTTCTATGACAATGACTGGCTCGTCATCCTCATCCCCTTCAAAAACTGTAAGACTTTTTCCTTGCTTCTCCTGGCATGTCTCAGACTCAGCCGGGGTCCAATCCATGCCCAGATTCTCAGTGGGAGGGGAGTTGGAGAAGATGGTGGAGTCCCCTTCTTTTTTCTTGCTGGAGATCTGAAAGTCAATGGTTGTAAAAGCGGAGGTACATGCTCAGTATGAAGCACAACCTCCAGTTCTGCTTCAACTTCAACTTCAGGAAGTTCTACTATTTCTGGCTGCAGCTGTTGTCCATTTCACTCAGGTTCCTGTGACGATTGAGTACTACTTTCCAAAAGAAACAAATACAGTTCATAGTCACTGCTCATCGGCTTCATCATAATTGCAGTGACTGCCTCACTGAGAAACATGAGCTTGGGCTTAGGATGAGGCAGTGCCAGTTATAGAGCCTTGCGATATTTTATGATGGAACCCTTTTGTCTTCTAATCGACTCTGTAGAGCTGTGACTTAGGTGTCAGAGCACAATCCCATTAAAACTTGTTTTAGAATGCTGAGTTTGCAGGTACACGCAGCAGAAAAAAGACGTGTAATGCTAAGATCATTGTGAGGTGTGGTATTTGGCTGGTACCCAAGCTGGAAAGATGCTACAAATGGTGACAAGATAGGGGCTAACTTGAAGAATAACCATGCTCTCACAGAGAGTTTGCAATGGTCCACGCTTGTGCGTGCTATTTGTGTTGCAGTCGAAGTACGGAATCATTGCTTCATTCATGTGAAGTGAAAGTGCAACTTCAGATGTTGTAAAGCAAGTGAAGACAATGGAAGTGTTGCAAAGAATTTACATGTTGATTGTCAAGAACCTGCTGGTCAAGCAAGATATAAAGGTATCACTCTGCCACGCAAGGTAAAGTTGTACATTATTTAGAGTGATACTGCAAAAGACGGTTACTTACTGATACAGGAAGAAGTGCGGGCTGACGGAATAAGTAAGAAAGTAGTATATTATCATTGCACTTACCAGAGTCTCGATAAGCGGAGCTTTGCGACCTCAGTACCGGGTGAGGAGACCCAAGAAAAAGCACAAGGGTTGTGTTTACTGAGCTGTCTGATACCTGAAGTGGTCAGGTGACGGCTCAGAACAACTCTAGACTGGTCTCCAGCAAGTGAAGGGCTCCAAAGGATAGCGGGGAGATGGCCACTGTTTTTCCAATTGTCCATAATAACTCTGAGGTCGGTGCATCGCAAGGTCTCAGTAATAGAATGAGTGATGCAAGCTCAAATGGGCAGCTGACAAGAGCAGAAAGAGCTCCACTCTCAAGGTCAGCCACTCCCATAATTAGTTACTATGCTGCCGCCTTTTTCAAACCACCACCACTTTTTGATAAAACCAAAAAGCAAAATATCGGCAATTGATGATCTGCGTGGATAAAGACCTTTGATGATTTCATTAATGCACTTAAAAATAATTATGAGAAAAAGACTATCAAGTATCTCAAAAACTTTGCTGGTGATGGTGTGAAAGAAGTTGTAAAGAAAATGCTGCAAACTGAAGAATTACATATTGTCAGATTAAAGAAACATTGAATCTAAAGTTCAATCCAGTACCAAACATTGAGTTCAAAAGATACATTTTAAGTCAAGAAAGTCAATAAGTTGGTGAAGCCATTGATGAATTTGTGGAGGGACTTGATCCTCTAATCAAACACTGTAAATGTAATTAATGTAATGATGAGGAAGCTATGTGACTTAGGGGCAGATGTATCAAAATACCTATTCGCAATTCTCAAATAGCGATTTTTTGAGAATCGCTATTTGAGAATTGCAAAATGGTATGTAACTAAAAAATCGCAATATTTTAGTGATTTCTTAATATTGCTTATTTCGGAATAGCAAATTGTGAATTCGCAATTAAGGAATATTTTCCCATTCATTTCTATGGGCCAGGAGGCCCATAGGAATGAATGGGAAGTTATTCTCAATTTGGGATTCGCAATTTGAGAATCGCAAATTGAGAATAATTTCAAGGGTGCTAGGGTGTCATATGGACACCCTGATGCACCCCTGAAATGTACATGTGTGCACATATGGTGCACATACATGCCCTACGGGCATGTATGTGTACCATATGGCACCTTCACAAATGCCAAAAAAATGCATTTGTGTAAGAATTCGCAAATTACCACCAACTTGAAGTTGGTGGTAATATGCGATTTCTAAGAAAAAATTGCAAAATTGAAATGCTTGATGCATAGCATTTAAGGAATCGCAATTTGTGATTCCTTAAATGCTTACGCAAAATTAAGGAATCGCAAATTTTGTGATTCCTTAATTTTGCTATACTTTTTTTTCATACATTCCATTTAGCAAATTTTTAGTCGCAAACGCTGCTTTTTTGCGAATCGCAGGGTTTGCGACTAAAAGTTGCTTTGATACATCTGCCCCTTAGAGTTATTCATTGATGCTTGCAGAGTCATTCCAGTGATGAATGCTGAGAGAAACTCTTAGTCTGGAGCGAGTGTTGATGACTGCCAGAGCTGAGGCTTGTGCTGAAAAACAAGTCCCTGACATGGAGGCCAGAGGTGCCTAGAGTGTATCAGTCATGATTATAAAAAGTAAGCCAAAGCATAGGACTGAAGGATACAAAGTGCTGTCTACAAGTAAAAAGAAGTTATGTATTAGATGTGTATTTTCATTTCCACAGATAGATAAAGTTCTACAATGGGACAGATATGTAAAGGATGTGGGAAAGAAAACCATTTTATGACAGTTTGTAAAGCTAAAGAAAAAGCTAGTACATCATGGTGCAAAGACAAAATGGCCGTCTGAACATTCCAGTGTCAACGGTCGACGCACCCCAACAAGACAAAGCAACAACATCTATTGAGGAAAATTGACACTGACCAAAGTAGATTGTCATTTAAATCATCGTCAAACAGTTAATCTGCCTCAGTATCAAGTGAAAGTGAGGAAGACAGTTGCGCCATGTCAATGTTTACTTCAGAGAAACGTGAGCATGTCGGACTGGCTGCATGCAAGGTAAAATATCAGTCAAAGAAAAGTCGACATGCCAAAGTACCAAAGTCATACAAACACTGTCAGCAAATTACTTTACAAATAAAAGACTATTTGATACCTTTCATCAACAGGGGCGCATAATGCCTGAAGAGAAAACCAATGTATTGTCTCCATTGCCTCAACTTGCATCATCGAAAACCAAAAGTTATACTTGGCCCGCATCGAGGCCTATAAAAAGTCAGGGTACATTTGTACCATCATTGAAGCAAGCACCCATCTATGTGCTGTAAGGTGCAGAGGAAAGTGGCTGTCTGCTCAATTTCAGTACTGCTGCTGATATAGGACTGATTACTGAGTGGGTGCAGCCTTCAGAGCACAGGAACAAGAGGACGCTTCTTCGGATCCCCGCTCTATTTATTCTTCTGCGAGAGGGCGTGTACCCTCCTCCGGTACGCCTACTGGGCGTGGTCTTCTGTGTAGGTGTCTAGGACAACCCCTCTTGGGCGGGAAAAGGCGCGCCCCGGCTACGCCACTTCGGGCATACCAGCCGAGCCACGCCCCCGCCCAAAATGGTTTCCCGGGGGGATCGGGGCACCCAACCATACGTTTGGGGGGACCGAGTGGTCGCCCCTTTCCATTCATTAAGCATAACATTATTGTGTGTTCAACTGGTTCAATGCCATGGATTTCTCCCATAATCATTGTGCCCAAAAGGGACACTGAAGGAGTTGTGCACATATGAATCAATATGTGCTAAGAAAACAAGGGTTTTTAACGAGAACAACATCTAGGTGCACATATTGTTGACATGATAACACAATAAAATAGTGCAAAAGATTTCACTTGCCTTGATTCAAATAAAGGTTACCATCCGTTGAAACTGGAGGATGATTGCAGGTATGGTACAACCTTTTCTACACATGTTGGTTTGTTTCGATATAAAAGACTCTGTTTTGATGAGTCATCAGCTACAGAACTTTACAAAGACGTTATTCGACGTGTCATACAGCTGGTTGTGAATGCCTTCAACTATAGCAATGACATATTGAATTTTAGAGTTACACAGAAGGAGCATGATAAAGCTCTCACCCAATTATGTCGCTTACTGACTAAAGCAGGGTTGACTTTGAATGCAGGCAAGTGTGAGTTCCACAAGACCAAGTAAAAATTATTTTGCCATAAAATTTCTGATGGGGTATGACACCTGATCCTGCTAAAGCCCAAGTGCTGTTGAATGCTGATCCCCACACAAGATGTTTCTATGAAACATTCATCTCTAAGCATGGCCAGTTACTGTTTAAGATACATACAAGACTTTGCTATCATAAGTGCTCCCTTACAAGAGTTAACAAAGAAAAATATTTCATTTAAGTGGACACTAGGTGAGAGAAGCTTCAAGGAGCTCAAACAAGCCGTTAACACTGCTATTGAAATTGCCTATTTCAATCCAAAGCTTCATCCAGATGTTGTTGTTGACGATAGCACCATTGGGTTAGGCGCTATCCTGGCACAGTAAAGCGGACATCCCCGTGATTGAAGGCATATTGTGGCATATGCCAGTAGAAGTTTGTCCCAAACAGAACATGCTTACTCTCAACCCGAGAAAGAAAGTTGGACTGTGGTATGGGCTTGTGAACATTTCCTTGTATTCTTGCATGGAACACCTGTTACGCTGGTAACTGATCATCAAGTTTTATTGACTATCTTTGGCAATTCAAAAGCCAAATGCCAAGATGCCTCATCGCATTGAACGGTGAGGACTCCAATAACAAGAGTATGGCACCATTGTACATCTTTCAGGTAAGGATAAAAACCGTGCTAACTACTTTCCCAGAGTGCCTATGAAAGGTCAAGAAACTCTATCCAAGACAGTTAAAGCCTACATTAATTTTATTGTAATGTCAAATATGCCAGCTGCCATATCATTAGTTCAGAGCATCACTACCATGAGCCATGCTAGTTACATGCTGAAGTTGAAAGATATAATTACACATCAGTTGTAGAACCAACATGTTCGACCTCTCGCCAGGGATGGTGGAAACCAAAAGTACAAAAACATTAAAGATGAACTGTCTATGACTCAGGAAGGAGTCATACTGCGAGAGTCGAAAATATCAATACTAGAGAGTTTAAAACAGAAAATAATTGAAATGGCTCACGAAGAACATCGTGGTATTGTTTTCACCAAGAAAGATCTCCAAAATCGAGTTTGATTTCCATATTTAGTTGAAAGGGTTGAAAAGGAACTCAAGTCCTGTCATCTGTAAAGCTGCCTTTCTACAGACATTGCTCAACATACTCTTACCATGTCAGAACACTCTACGCATGCATGGGAGAGAATAGTCATCGATTTCTCTGGTTCACTCGACAATGGACATCAGCTGATGGTAATTGTGGATGAGTACTCTCAATTTTAATGAATAAAGGATCTCTCATCCAAAAATCATGAGCGAGTAATTGAGAGACTTTTTCCAACATGGGGCGTCCAACCATATTGAAGTCTGATAATGGCCCACCATTCAACAGTTGAGAATTCAAGGATTTTCTGGAGTATCTGAATGTAAAGCAGGAGTAGTGTATTTCTTTGTGGCCACATACCAACTGACTCATTTAATGAGTAGATAGATGTACAGAGTGCAACTCTTATGAAGCTCAATTTGCAAACTGTGTTGAATTCCACCATACGAGCCTATTGTTTAACACCTCTCTTGACCATAGGTCCTGTGACTTTGATGTTCGGGAGAGCAACAACAACCAAGTTACCTCAATGGTCTAACAAAAGAGAAGGAGGTGAGAATACAACTCAAATTAAAGACTTGGTTCTCAAGAAAAAGATGAAAGCCTCTGCCGACCGAAAGGACATGCAAAGAACATTGAGTGTAAGACAGGAGATCTCAATTTGATTCTGCACTTTGCCACGTTGTGTCCACCAATGGACATATGGTGACTGCCGAGCATCCTAGGAAGTCTATTACCTGAGACTCTTCTCACTTTCTAGATTTGATTCATCGCTCATCTGTTCAAGATGGTGAAAGAAAGACTGAACCTGAAAACCCAGTGACTGCTGTTACTTCTTCACCTTCGAAGATCTCTGGCAGTGAAGATGACAGCTCCTAGCTTCAAGTAACTAGATCAGGTTGAATAATTAATGCTCATTGAAGAAATGTGATTGTATATATGTACTAGCAGCCCGTCCCGACGTTGTCCGGGTATGAATTGCTGCCGGCCAGTAGTATATTGTTTTGTAGGATTTCGTTTAGATATCTTTTTTTATCTGTGACAGGCCTGTGAAATGCTCCGATTCACAGTGCACTGCTAATGCACTTAAGAGTGCACGTTCAGTAGTGTGTGAACTCGAATTTCCCTACTTTATTTTTCTTGCAATATTATATTATATAGCGCAAACTCGACAACATGGCATGAGCACAATTTAGATTAAAGAAGAACACATTCATTTGTGGTAGGCACAGGGAGACAAAGCGATTTGCCTGAAATCACAGGATGTTGAGCTGATGCCGAGATTCGAACGTAGCTCCCCAGCTCTAAAGTTCGCAATTCTAGAGCTTGTGGTGGGAGGTGTGTCTAAAAGTGTATGTCGTGCTGGCCATCAATGAGTGAGACCTGTGCATTTTTCAAATGGGTGGTGAAAAAATGAGTATGTTGCTGGAGATGTGGGCTGCTGTGCCACCAATGTACTTACCGGGGAGAGGGTAAACACCCATTATTCTGCAACTTTCTTTCCGCATACCAAAACTCCGCATACTTTCATTACGAAAGTACCATGACTCCGCAATGCCATTACAACGCCTGGCATTACATTTTATATGCTTTTAACACGCATACATTTACAACGAAATTTGTTGTAAATGCATGAATGGTAAAAGCATGTTTTTTTTAAATGTTTGGATAAGGTAAGTATGGGTATGGGGTATATTTTTTGGGGTACTGAGGTATATGTTTTGGGGTGTTTGGGTATTTCAAGGGTTCAGATATAGTTTTAGGTTATGGGGTACAGGGGTAGTTTAGGGTTTGGGGATAGGTATGGGTTTTGGGGTACAGGGGTACTTTTAGAGTTCAGGGCTAGGTTTGGAGGAATAGGGGTATTTTTAAGGTTCAGGGGTAGGTTTGGGTTTTTTGGGTACAGGGGTATTTTAAGGGTTCAGGGCTACATTTGGGTTTTGGGGTACAGGGGTATTTTTAGGGTTCAGGGCTAGGTTTGGGTTTTGGGGTACAGGGGTAATTTAGGGTTCAAGGGTATGTTTGGGCTACAGGGTTATTTTTAGGGGTCAGGGCTAGATTTGGGTTTTGGGGTCCAGTGGTATTTTTAGGTTTCAGGGCTAGGTTTGGGTTTTAGGGTACAGGGGTATTTAAGGGTTCAGAGGTAGGTTTGGGTTTTGGGGTACAGTGGTATTTTTAGGGTTCAGGGCTAGGTTTGGGTTTTGGGGCACAGGGGTATTTTTAGGGTTCAGGGGTAGGTTTGGGTTTTCAGGTACAGGGGTATTATAGGGTTCAGGGCTACGTTTGGGTTTTGGGGTACAGGGGTATTTTTAGGGTTTAGGCGATAGGTTTGGGTTTTGGGGTACAGGGTATATTTATAGGGTTAAGATGGGTTAGGGTTTAAGGGTGTTGGGGTATTTTAAGGAGTAAGGGTGGGTTATGATTATGGGGTGCAGGGGTATTTAAAGAGAGCAGGGTGGGATTAGCACACGATATGAGACATGGCATGAAGGGCGGAACGTACCACTCGCCCCCAGCTTTTGTCACACCCCCAGCACACGCCCACAGCATAACGCAGACACGCCCACAAGGGACTACTTTACTGGCACGGTTCTTTTACCTTTTAAATATATATGGTGGGCGTCTGCATAATCTATGTCCTTCTGCTGCATCTGCCCTTCCCAACGCTGTATTGGGTGTTGTGATTGGTGCTGTGGTTACTGAGATTACCCGCCCCAAAGGTTTGGGCTCTCTCTTTATTATATTAGTATGGATATTGTAAAAACGTTTAATTATTTATTTCACAGAGAGGGAGATGTAGTGTTTGGCAGGTATCCAAACTGGGAAGACGCTACACCGTTGATGTACGAGTGCTGTTCCCAGCTTGCTCCCCAGAGGCAGGTGCGGCAGGCATATGGCTCATGCAGAAGGTGAAGACAGG
This sequence comes from Lissotriton vulgaris, assembly GCF_964263255.1. Classification (NCBI taxonomy): domain Eukaryota; kingdom Metazoa; phylum Chordata; class Amphibia; order Caudata; family Salamandridae; genus Lissotriton; species Lissotriton vulgaris. The sequence continues at coordinate 186,646,165 of NC_141687.1, read as the reverse complement.
CAAGTCTGTGGCCAAAATCTGCTTCTTCTTCTCATCACTCTCCACTTTCATGGCAGCACCTTCCTTTGGGGCAATCTTGATGCTGTCAGTTGGCAGTGGTACTTAGCCGCACAAGTGGAAGAGACTGGAGCACTCACGTTATGTGTAGTGTGGTCACGTCACTTTGTACAGGCCGTCTGTCTGGCAATGCTGTGGGTGATTACTCATGTGCACCTAAAAACAAACAAGCGAGAACAAAAATTAGTGAAACGTATATTGTTACAGTATGAATTAGTACGGACAATATAACTTAGTTTGGTTACTTAAGTTATTTTCCTAAACAATTAACAACAATAGTGTATCTATTCTAAAGTCAAATCACACCACCATAAAATAATATTCAATTTTAAATCAGATGTAACTGTTTTCTTTATGTGCATCTAAGGCTGACGCCTTTGGCAGTTAGGGAGGTTTAGGAGAATTTGGAATTATCCTTAACCTTTTGGGTCCCATGGTGCCATGGACATAATGGTTACGTCCTCCGCCATGCCCCTCCTTTGCCGAGGATCTAACCATTATGTCCAGGCACCCACCCACATGGAAAACACTGGCGATTCCTCTGTGGGCCACCAACCTACATGCCCCTAATGGGGATTGCAGCAGGCGAGCTTCAGCTGCCACCCTCAACCCCTCAAACTCCGCCCCCTTGGTGATCTGATGACATCGGCACACGCAAAGCGCAGTCATCAGAGCTTGCTGGGGACATGATGGAAGTGATTGCTTCCAGCACGTAAGAGGGAACAGTAATCTTTTCCTCCTGGGGGGTATTGGGGACAGCAAAGAGGCCTAGGGAAAAAGGAGTTTTTCCTTTCCTTAGGTGTCTCTTTACAGTACATTCCTTCTGTGCAATCACGGGTGGGGCTGCGATCACATCCACTAGGTCACCAAGGATTTTCTGGGGGATTGGGAGCAGCCCCTTGGGCGAGGGCCATTCTGTTCCATATTTTGGCAAACTTAGGCCGTTTTTGCCCCCTTGGGGGAAGATTAGCCATATTTTTAGGCTGACCTGCCACCAAGGGGATCAGAAACACACTAGACATAGGGATATATTATTTGACAGGTTGGTGAGAGGCCCATTAGGCAAGAGCACTCCCTCATTTTTTGGGGGCATTATGTTGGCTGAGATCAGGCATATTTTTAGGCCGATCTGCCTCCAATGGGGGTAGAAACCCACTAGACACTAGGCATTGGATTTGTTAATATGTTGGGAAGTGGCCCCTTTGGCAAGGGCTGCTTCCCATTATGGGGCAATATTTTGGCTATTTTCTGTCCTCCCTGAGGGCACAGCCTTATTTTGAGGCCCTTCGAAAGACACTAGACATCAGTCATTTTCTTTATTTATATGTCAGGGAGTGACTTCTTGGTCAAGGATCACTCACGATTATGGGAGCAATATGTTGCCCATTTTTTTCTGCTCCCCCTTGGGGCACATCAGCCATATATTTAGAGCCATCTGCCCCCAAGGGGGTCAGAAAACCATTAGACACTAGGGAAAGTTTATGTGTGTGTTTGGAGTGGAGATCGCCTGACAGTCCACATGCACTGGCATTTGGCTGGTAGTGTGTGTACAGTGGCGCCTGGCTGGCAGTATGTGTGGACTAGCACTTGGCTGGAGCTACATGTGGACTGGCGCTTGACTGGCAGTGCATTTGGACTGCTCCTTGGCTAGCGGTGCATGTGGACTAGTGCTTGGCTGGTCATGAATGTGGATGCGGTGCGTGTGGACTGGCATTTGGCTGACGATGTGTATGAACTGGCGGTGTGTTGGTGACTGGTGGCCAGTATGTGTAGTGTGTTTGTCAGTTGCCTGGTGTTTGGGTGCTTGGTGGTGAGATTGGTGTGTTAGTCCTGTTGGCTTATGAGAGTGATGGGCTCTTGAATAGTGCTGTTTATAAATGTAAGTGTTGTATTGTGTTGTACCCACAGATGGCAGTGTAAATGGTAGTCTGTGTCTGATGTATGAAAGGTGTGTGAATAAACTTTAATGAGATTGGTGCCTTGACATGGCTTTACAGCTCATAAGCTGTAAGTTAGTGTCTCTTGGATCAATTGTTAAAATTATTAACACTTTGTGGACTGTATTTTGTAAAGTCATTGGTAAACAATTTTTTTTATGAACCATATATTTATCCGTGTGCCAAATGCAATAAGAATGCCTGTCATTGACTACTGGATGGGAGTGCAGTAAGGTTTTGGTGTTTTTTTTGCTTTTTTCCATCAGTGCAAACTTTCACTGTAGTGAACATCATTTGGCCTCACATCTTTTTGGAAACTGATCACCAAGGCATTAACATGTAGTATGTTTTGTGTGGATCCCACACGGTTTGCTACCTAGAAAGCTTTGTAAATTTGATTTGTTGACAAAAACATTTTGCTTCCTCACATTTCTGTGTGGGAAAGTTGTGGAATCACCAGGTAGGCAAAAATGTCCTACCACCCAGCATTCCTCCAGGTCTCCTGATAAAAATGCTTACTCACTTGTGTGGGTGGGCCAACTGCTCACGACAGGGAAGGGACCAAAACCTATTGTGGAGGCAAAACAATTATCAATCACAAAACAATATGGTTTTGCAAGGGGAATACCTGCGTTTTTGGGCCTTGGCTTGACGGCCATCTAAGGAAGCTTACAAAATTCAGACATTTCTGAAAACTAGACATCCCAGTGAAGTCCAGAGAGATGTAGTTTGTGTGGATCCCCAAAGTTTTCTTAACCAGAATCACCTGCAAACCCCAAATTAAGATAAATAAATCATGTTTCCTCACATTTCTGTGTGGAAATGTTGTGATATCACTAAGCTTGCACAAATGTCCTACTACCCAGAGTTCCACCAGGTCTCTTGATAAAAATTCTACCTAACTGTGAGGGGAGGCCAAGTGCCTGCGACAGGACCTCGTATGGAGACATCAAAAATGATCGATCAAAAAAGCCCAGGTTTTGCAAGGGAGTCCCTGGGGTCTTTGGTCCCGGGATTGTCAGCCATGAGGGAAACCTACAAAACTTAGACATTTCTGAAAACTAGAAACTAAGGAGAGTCCAGGGAGTTGCGGCTTGCATGGATCCCCCGATGTTATTTTACCCAGAATCTCCTGTAAACTTCAAACTTAGCTAAAATAAAATCATGTTTTTCTCACATTTTTGTGTGGGAAAGTTGTGGGCTCACCGGGCCGGCACACATTTCCTACCACCCAGTGTTCTCCCAAGTCTCCCAATAAATATTCTACCTCACTTGTGTAGGTGGGCCAAGTGCCACGACAGGGAAGGGCCCAAGACTTATTTTTGAGGCATAAATTCTTGATCACAAAATGACCTCGTTTTGCAATGGGGTCACTTAGGTTTTGGTCCCAAGCTTTGCTGCCATTTTTGGAAATCTATCAAACCCAGACATTTCTGAAACTTAGACATCCAGGACTGTCCAGGGAGGTATGGCTTGCATGCATCCCCCAAACTTTTCTTACCCAGAATTCCCTGCAAACCTCAAATTTAGATAAAAGAAATCACGTTTTCCTCACATTTGTGTGTGGGATCACCCAGCGGTCCCCTTGGTATCCTGGTATCCTGAGTAAAATAATACCTCACTTGTGTGGTTGGGTTTAGTACTTGTGACAGGGAAGGGTCAAAAACATGTAAAGATTGAGGAAGGAACCAAAGCGGGTCCAAGAGGGCAGTCTTTTTAAATGCATTTTTGCACTGACTCTGCTTTGGGCACCCACATAAGTGAGGTATCATTTTACACAGGAGACCAGGGGGAACATTGGATGGTACATATTTGTGCAGGTACAGTGATTCCAGGCAGAAATGTGTGAAAATTAGATTTGTTGGCTAAATTTGAGATTTTCAGGGGGTTTTGGGTTGGAAAACATTGGGGCTTCACCCAAGTCACACCTTTCGGGACTCTTCTAGATGTCTAGTTTTCCAAAATGTCTGGGTTAGGAAGGTTTCCCTAGATAGCCGCTGAGCCAAGGACAAAAAAGTGCAGGTGACCCCTCATGCAAAACCATGTTGTTTTATGATCAATAATTTTGATGCCTCCCCAATACATTTTGGGCCCTTTGCTGTCGCAGGAACTTGGCCCACCCACACACGTGAGGTAGCATTTTTGTCGGGAGACCTAGGGGAACGCTGGGTGGTAAGAAATTTGTGCCGATCCAGTGATCACACCGCTTTCTCACACAGAAATGTGAACAAAATGTGATTGTTTTAGCTGAATTTGAGGTTCGCCGGGGATTCAGGGTAAGGAAGCTTTGGGGGATCCATACAAGCCATAATTCCCTGTACTCCTCCAGATGTTTAGTTTTCAGAAATGTCTGAGTTTGGTAGGTTTCCCTAGGTGGCCATCGAGCCCAGGACCAAAAATGCAGGTGACCTTTTGCAAAACCAGGTCATTTTGTGAACGATAAAATTGTTGCCTCCACTAAATGTTTTGGGCTCTTCCCTCTCACAGGCACCTGGCCCACCGACACAAGTGAGGTAGCATTTTTATTGGGCGAACTGGAGAAACACGGAAATGTGAAGAAATCTGAGGTTTTCAGGGATTTCTGGGTAAGAAAACTTTGGGGATCCACACAAGCTACACCTCTCTGGACTCCCCCAGGTGTCTGTTTTTCACAAATGTCTAGGCTTGGTAGTTTTCACTACATGGCCGCTGGGCCCAGGACCAAAAACACAGGTTACCTCAAATACAGGTCGTTTTGTGATAGTTATTTGTGATGTCTCTGCAACACGTTTGAGACGCTTCCTGTCGTGGGCACTAAGCCTACCCACACAAGTGGCTTGGGGGAATGGGATTCCCATCACAGAATGTGAGGAAAATATGGTTTTCTTTAGAGAAATTGTGAGGTCTGCAAGGGATTCTGGGTAACAGCACCTGGTGAGAGCTACACAAGACACCCAATCCTGGATTTCCCTGAGTGTCTAGTTTTAAAAAATGTACAGGTTGGCTAGGTTTCCCTTGGTGCCGGCTCAGGTAGGTTCCAAAATCTACAGCTATACACATTGCAAAAAAAGGGTCAGTTTTTCCTTTCTTGGAAAAATGTAATGTGCCCACGTTGGGTTTTGGGCCTTTTCCTGTCACCAGCACTAGGCCTACCCACACAAGTCAGGTACCATTTGTATCTGGAGACTTGGGGGATTGCTGGGAGGAAAGAAGGTTGTAACTCCCTGCTGATTCTAGAACTTTCCATCACAGAAATGTGATGAAAATGTGTTTTTTGTTTTTACTGAGTTTGAGGTTTGCAAGGGATTCTAGGTCATGGAAATGGTGAGAGCCACACAAGTCACCCCAGCCTTGATTACCCTGGGTGTCTGGTTTTCAGAAATGGACAGGTTTGCTTGGTTTCCTTAGGTGCCGGCTCAGGTAGGTTCCAAAATCCACAGCTATGCACATAGCAAAAATCCTTGGAACAATGTTATGTGTCCACATTGTGTTTAGGGCCATTTCCTGTTGCAGGCACTAGGCCTACCCACACAAGTGAAGTCCCATTTTTATATGGAGACTTTGGGGAATGCTGTATAGAAGGAATGTTGTGGCTCTTTTCAGATTCCAGAGCTTTCCATCACAGAAATGTGAGGAAAATGTGTTTTTTAGACATATTGTGAGGTTTGCAAGGGATTCTGGGTAATAGAACTTGGTGAAAGCCACACAAGTCACCCCATCCTGGATTTCTCTGTGTGTCTAGCCTTAAAAAATGTATAGGTTTGCTAGATTTCCCTTGGTGCCGGCTAAGCTAGGGCCCAAAATCCACAAATAGGTACATTGGAGAAAAGGGTTTTGTTTTCAGTGGAAAAATAAGATGTGTCCATGTTGCGTTTTGGGCCATCACCAGCTAAGGGCACTAGGCCTACCCACATGAGTGTGATACCTTTTCTATCAAGAGACTTGGGGGAATCCTTGGTGTGGGGGAGTTTTTGGCTCCCCACAGATTCCAGAACTTTCCATGACAGAAATATGTTTTTAGACAAATGTTGAGGTTTACAAGGGATTCTGGGTAACATAACCTGGTGAGAGTCACAAAAGTCACCCCACCCTGAATGTCCCTTGGTGTCTAGTTTAAAAAAATGTAAAGGTTTGCTAGGTTTCCCCAAGTGCCGACTATGTTAAGGCACAATATCCACTGCGGGCACTTTGCAAAAAAAGGGTCATTTTTCAGTGGAAATATTTTGATATGTCAACGTTGGATTTTGGGCTGTTTCCTGTGGCGGGCACTAGGCTTACCCACACTAGTGGGGTACCATTTTTATTGGGAGACTTTCGGGAATGCTGGGTGGGTGAAAGTTTGTGACCCCCGCAGATTCCATAACTTTCCTTCACAGAAATGTAAGGAAAAAATGTTGGTATTCTTACAAAGTTTGAGGTTTGCAAGGGATTCTTTGTGAGGGCAACACAAGTCACCCCATCCTGGATTCCCATGGGTATGTTGTTTTAAAAAATTTGCAGGTTTGCAAGGTTTCCCTAGGTGCCGACTGAGCTACGGTCCAAAATCCACAGGTAGCCCTATTGCAAAAAAAGGGTCAGTTTCCACTGGAAAAATGAGATGTGTTGATGTTGCATTTTGGGCCGCGGAATGTCGTAGGCACTAGTCTTCCCACACAAGTGAAGTGAAATTTTTATCTGGAGACTTGGGGGGATGCTGGGTGGAAGGAAGTTTGTGGTTCCCTCAAGTTCCAGCGCTTTCCATCACAGAAATATGAATAAAATGTGTTTTTTAGACAAAGTTTGAGGTCTGCAAAGGATTCTGGGTAACAGAACCTGGCGAGAGCCACACAAGTCATCCTATCCTGTATTTCCGAGGTTGTCTAGTTGTCAAAAACGAACAGATACGTAGGTTTCCCTTGGTGCCGGCTGAGCTACAGCCCAAAATCCACAGCTAGGCACATTGCAAAAGCGGCTCAGTTTTCAGTGGAAAAATGTGACATGTTCACTTTGCATTTTGAGCTGTTTCATGTTGCGGGCACTAGGCCTAACCAAACAAGTGAGGTACCCTTTGTATCGGGAGACCTAGGGGAACACAGAATAGTAGAACAAGTGTGCTAGAAATGGGAATTTCTGGTTGGCTGAGGCTTGCGCCAAAGCCAGGCAGAAACCACCACTCTAGTCAGGGCAAGGAAGTTACACGCCAAGATAACCCCTGCTCACCCCCTTGGTAGCTTGGCACGAGCAGTCAGGCTTATCTCAGAGGCAATGTGTAAAGCGTTTGCGCGCGCACCCAGCAACCACACCCAAGGCCCACCACAAAGGAAACTCCACACAAGGGTATATATAAAAAATAATCTTTGTATTATACCACAAACGTTAGAGAATAAACACGTACTTTACAAGGTGCCATGGGCAGGTTTTTGAGAGGCAAGATGGGACCCACAAGAGTGGATGTGTAGGCTGACTGCTCCTCGTATGCCTGCAAGTCCTGGGAAAAAATAGCGGAGAGACCTGACGGCGAAATAGCACAGCATTACGGTTGACTGGAGCTGGATTCTGCGAGCCCCCATATTGTGAACGCCGGATTAAATTCATATGTGCAATCGGCAGGACTTGTGCTCAGGGTCCAGTGTTTGGCGTTTGGTCTTTGTTGAATGGCATCAGCAGTCTCGCGGCCCCAGTGAATCGAGCAGAGCAGAGCACTCACCTGTGCCGGTGCGGCAGTATCTGTTTGGCGTTTGGCGTTTTCCAGCCCTCAACCGGATGCCGCTTTCACCTGTACCTGATCTGTGTTAGAACGCGGCTCCGTGGCTCCAAGAAGAGCGAGCGAGCAAGAAGGATGGAGCTTTTGAGGCGGAGAGGATTCTTTGCTTCAAGTTCTTGTGGCACTTTAACTCCGGGACGGAAAACTCAGCTGGCGATTGCTCCACAATACCAGGCGGACTGTTGAGACCCGCGGAGCTATAGCGGTGCGTGTCTCGTATAAACAGGGTCAGAGAGTAAGCCTGTACAGCGCGAGATAGCTGTTGTATTGTTTTAGCTACTTGGACGGTAAAGCCAGGAAAAAGTGGCGTCATGCCTCCTAAAGGAACAAGGGGGAAGCAGAAGGTTTCTGAAGATCAGGGGGAGAATGGTGCCCCCAAAGAAGCGGGCAAGACAGTCATGGGCAAGAAAACTCAGCCTAAAACACCAGTGGAACCAGCTAAAATAAAGGGAGCACAGCCAATTGCTAATGTTACTGCAACAGGATCGGGGACAGATAAGAATGTAGTAATCCCCTCCATCTTCACAGATGCAGCAGTACTAGGGAAAGATAGGGCCAAGGGCGTAGCTGCAAAAGGTATAACTGAGGGCTCTTCTCCTAAAACCATCTCTAATGTTGGGGAGAGTCAAGACCTTGGGGAGAACCTTTTTGATGGTGATGGTATACCCCCTGTACGAGGAGCAATTGGGGGAGAGGAAGAACAGTATGTTCAACCGGATGGCGAGTCTGGGGATTTCTACTCAATGTCTGAAACATCGTTACCTTCATCCTGTGAGGACTTAGTAACACAATATGCTTTGCATATGAGCCTTGAAGGAGGGAGCCCAGCAAGTAGTTTGTGTCAGGATGATTCTATAGATATTACGGAGGATAGCCCCTCCACTGTTTGCGATTTAACTATTGAAGCCTCAGCCCACACAAGTAACGATGCTAAGGCAGATCGATCACAAGAAGACTCTGCTGCTGGAATGAACACTGGCATTTCATTGGCCCTGATATATGAGTCTATAATGTCGCTGCGTGATGAGACAAGGGAGGAGAGTCGAAGAGTGCAAAGTTTGTGTCATAAGCTTCAAAACTCAGTCCGAAGGCTTGCGAAATCACAGGTAGACTCCGCTAATAGGTTCAATGAGGCTGAGACTCGTATTTCTAATTTGGAAGATGCAGTGGAGCAGCAGAAAGGTGCGACAGAGGCTTTACAGGGGTTAAAGGAGGACACTCTGTGGACCTTACTGACTTTGAAAATAGGGCTCGTCGCAATAATCTGAGGGTGTTCCAAGTGCCTGAAGGCAAAGAAGGTCAAGACCCCCGCAAGTTTATAGTGCATTTGTTTAAGAATGCCTTCCCGGAGCTAACCAAGTGGGATTAGGACCGGGAGGTCGAAAGAGCGCATCGCTTTCCATTTAACCTGAAGGGGACTGCCGGTCAAGGAACTGAGAAAGCGATTGAGAAAAATATGGGCAGGCCTAGGGCTCTTTTGATCTCCTTTATTAGTTTCCTAGCTTGGGAAGATGTTTTCAAACTTGCAAGACCTAATAAGCGACGGCCTGGCTCTGGGTTCGAATTTTTTGTAACCCCTGATTTTTGCAAATATACGGTGGATAGCCATTGGCAGCTCCTACAATTGATCCCCCTGCTGCAGGCCAAGGGGGCTCAAGTGTTTCTTCTTAACCCCGCGAAACTGAAGATTGTTCATAAAGAATGAACACAATTTTTTACTAATGTGGGATTGGCCAAGGAATTTCTAAATAAGATTTCTGGTTAAGCAATATTTAGGATGGAGTTGAAAAGAAGAACTTGGGGGTAGTTCAACCCTAGAGTTAATGGAGATTGGCCATTTGTGATAATTAAAAAATGTTTCTTTATTTTTTCAGGGTGCTATGGTAGCTTTACGTTTTTTGAGCGAGGACCTATACTGGTAAATACAGCATCCTTTGTTAAGAAATGGTTTTTCCAGATAGGAAGGAAGGATCTCCTTCCTACCTTTGAAATGAGTAGTATATCAGGGGTCTTGGGGGTAGATACGGGGAAACTATCAGCTACATCTGCAGGACCATAAGTCCTAATGCCTCGTTATTGGGAAGGGTGGGGGACGTACAAGGGGGATGGTGGGAAGAGGGTGGGATGGGCACTTGGAGGGGGTTGGTGGTGGGGTTAAAAGGGGGAAAAAAATCCACACTTGCATTCAAAAATGATATGGAACTCGAAAGAGAGTTAATAAAAAATATGATAGGTAATTTGACAAAAGGTTTTTGTAAGGCATTTGTAAGGTTAAATGGGGTCAATTGGGGGGGAAACTCAGCTGAGTCATATGGCTACCGCTAGAGATTTTCGAATATGCTCGTTAAATGTCTCAGGGTTAAACAACTTCAATAAACGGAGAAGAATAGCGGCTGAGCTGCGCCATGTTGCTCCAGATGTGGTGTGCTTACAAGAAACCCATCTCCCTTGGAATAAACACCAGGTACTAGCAGATTTGTGGTTTTCTATCTTAGTTTCATCTCAGCAATCCGGCATGACTCGGGGGGTGAATGGCATGACTCGGGGGGTGGCTATCTTAGCAAAAAGAAATTTGGTTATGGTGCGATGGAAATTAGCGGATACAAATGATAGGTGGGCTATGGTTGAATGTGGGGGGCAACATGGGTACTTTACAGTATGCAATATTTATGGGTCCAATGTAGATGATTCAGGGGTTTTGGAAGAATTACATAGTGAACTCGCTGCTTGGGCTACCCCCTTGATCATTTATGGAATTATGAATATTAACTTAACTGCGCAGGATATTGCTGGGGTAGTGAAGGCTCACAAAGGTCGGAAACCGCAGGTGTGTAGGGCGCTCTTTAATATGTTAAAAGACTATGGCTTGGTAGATGTTTGGAGCACCCTGTTTCCGACGGAACCTGGGTATACTTTTTACTCCCATCCCCACAAGAAGAAGGTTAGGCTGGATTATTTTTCATGGAAGTGCCCCATGTAGCTAAAGTTAAAATGCAGGTATATCCAAAAATCACATCCGATCATACACCTAACGTTTTGTCACTAGTCGGTTGGGGGGCACCGGGTATGGTGAGGAAATTTACCTTGGACCGAAGTGGTTAAGGGAATTTTTTAACAATAATAGAGACACAGCCCCAATTAACATTGTTTGGGATACATTTAAAGCGTGTTTCCGGGGAGAGGTCCTAAGCTTTGGGCTCGCTCGGCAAAGAAAATTAAAATCAGAGATGGAGAGGCTATATCACGGACTACAGCTGGCAGCGGGGATCGCTACTCAGGGTGATTTGGATGCATTAGAGGTTGAGGTTGCAAAGAAAAGGGCAAACATTTTGGGAGTATTGGATAGTGAAAATGCAAGGAAATACTTAGCACTTCGGAAGATCTGTCACGAGTATGAGGAAACAGTAGGACGACCCTTAGCTTTAAAGCTGTGTATGAAGGAGGCTAGTCGCAATATATCAGCCATGAAAGATAATGCTGGGATGCTAAAGACGGAGCCCAAAGACATATTGGCCATTTTTCATGATTTCCATTCAATGTTGTATAAGACTGAACAAAATAATTTGGAGGAGCTAGACCTCACTGTACTAGAAGCACCTGTTAAACTAGACCCATTAGTGGTTGATTTACTGGAGGCACCTATATCAATGGTTGAGTTAGCTAATGCAGTAAAAATGCTAGCAATGGGGAAAGCAGCGGGCCCGGACCAATTACCAGGGGAAATATACAAAGTGTTTTTTGAGGAATTAAAAGAGATAATGTTAGACACATTTAGGGCTGCTCAAACAGGGGTAGCACCAAAATCATGGAATGAGGCTACTATAGTTGTCTTCAGAAAGAAGGGCAAGTAGGCTGATCTCCCGGGGTCATACCGCCCCATCTCACTTTTAAACTGAGATGGGAAGATATATTCTAAAATTTTGGCAAACCGGATATCAAAAGTTATTACATGGCTTCATTCCAGGTCGAGGAACGGTGGCGCATATAAACAAAGTTATTACTTTGTTTGATATAGCCGAGGTAGAGAAATGCAGCTTGGGGCTGATTTTGCTTGACGCTGAAAAGGCGTTCGATCATGTGGAATGGAAGTATTTATGGCTACTAATGGAGAATATGGGATTTCCTAGAAAATCTATGATGGCATTGCAAATTCTATATAAGGCACCGATAGCTAGAATAGCATCTATGGGCGCAACTTCAGACATAGTCCAGATCACCAGGGGCACCAGGCAGGGGTGCCCCTGCTCTCCCCTGCTTTTTGCATTGTATATAAACCCTTTTATTTATATGCTTTCTAGTAGTGAGGCCATTAAACCTTTTTGGGTACGAAACATCCACCACATAGTTTTTGCCTTCGCAGATGATATCGCGGTGACTTCAGAAGATCCTGCCCCCGCTTTGATAGAAATTGAGCGCCTAGCCAAGATTTTTGGACAATTGTCTGGGTACAAGCTGAATGCTGCGAAAACACAGCTGGTTTGCTCTGAAATGGTGAAAGTTAATGATTCTAGAGTAGTTGTGGAAGCAACCTATTTGGGGGTTAAGATAAGGGCAGCTATGTCTGAGGTAGTGGAGGCTAACTGGGGTTCACTCTATAGAAATATAGCAGATTCCTTGGAGAAGTGGGGTAGGCTGCATTTTACCCTATTCGGTCGAACAAATGTACTAAAAATGAACATTTTGCCAAGGGTATTATACCTCTTTAGATCATTACCACTAGGAATACTACCAGCTCAAATCCAGCAGCTGCAGGCTTTGTGTGCTAGATTTATATAGACCCCTGGAAAACCGTGAAGAGCTATGAGGCTTAGGACGCTACCAAAAGGTAGGGGAGTACTAGCGGTGCTGTACTATTATGTTTGTTTTTTGCAAAGGATGCGCACTTTATTGCTGGGAGGTGAAGAAGACGATAGTACAATAACATCAAGCCCTAGCATCTCCATCAACCATTTAACCCTAGGAATGGAAGCTAATCGGAGCTTATTCAGAGAGATAGAATGGAGTTATTTTAAAAGAACTAGGTTTAAGACGGTAGCAGCAGCCAGTAAAATATGGAAGAGAGTACGCAAATTAACTAATTTAGGAACTTTAACTTATTATACCCCATTTAACGCTGTAAAATTGCTCCCGTCCATTTTTGGGGACAGTGTTGCGAGGGCCTGGCAGGTAAAAGGGATTAAGGCACTAGGGGACTTATATGACCAAAGGGGAGCGATCAAACAGTTCGCTATGCTAGCACATGCTTCTGGGTTACCACAATCACAGTTTTTCAAGTTCTTGCAAATTAGGGATTTTTTAGTTAAACATAATTTGAAACTGATTTCTAACCCTTTGATGGAGGCTTTAAAAGCTCATAGTAGAATTGGTGGGTTGTATAAAATTTTAAGTTCGGGTAAGAATGATGATTTGGAAAAGCATAAGGTATATTGGGTGGAGACTCTCGGTGAAGATGAAATAGATATTTCAATGGATGTAGCGATTATAAGAGCCAGGGAAGTCCTCATGTCAGCAAATTTACAAATACAATTTTTGAAAACTTTATTTAGGCTATACTATAGGCTATACTATACACCCGCGCGGATGAAAAAATGGGGCAGCTGTTACGATGGTAAATGTTTTCGATGCGCTGCACCCGATGCGGATATAGATCATATTTTTTTTACTTGTGTTAAATTGCATCCCTTTATACAAGATATGGAACAATTCTTATCTAACATATTAGGGACACCTGTTCGCATAACTCCTGCCTTGATGCTTTTAGGGATGGGACAGGTTGTTTCAAAGGGGGGGTGCTTATACAAACATAGACTCTTTTTATTTGTGGCAATGACTGTAGCCCGTTTATGTATAGCGTGGGCCTGGCTACATCCTGAACCTCCAAATTTCGAGGTTTGGAGGGCTAAGTTATACAGAATAGCTAGCCTGTAATTTAGTTTATATTCGCTAAAAGGGGTAAGAAAACGGAAATTGGATCTTATGATTTGGGAACTTTTTTTGGCCCATGTGAATAACTGAGAGTATTAGTATGTAAATAGGAAGGAGGTACTGAGTGTATCATAAGACTAAAACATAATATGGACATGTCAATGTATAAGATAAAGCTTATTATGGGGATATTTGCAATTTTAAGGTAATTTTATTTTTCATGTCAGGCTGTTGTAACTCACTTTTGATAGATAATTATTATGTAGTTTGCTATGCTGACCACTTTTACAGAGTAGGTTTAAGCTACATAATGTACGAACTTCATTGCAAGAATAATATTGTAAAATGTGTATCATGTCTTGGAAGTGTGGAGTCAAAATGAAATAAAAAAATAATAAAAAAGAATTAGCACATAGAACATAATCATACTGTAGTACCAAAGCAGCACATATAGCACACAAACAGTACTCACTGGTAACAGGTAAGTACCACCTACGCAATCCTAGCCCCCTTAGGAGAATGCCACGCAGGGAACCAGGACCTCTCTAGTAACACCTGTACTAAAAAGAACAACCACCTAAGTATCACAATACATTTGGGGGTATAGGCATGAACACATTACACATGATGCATCACAACATTCAGAGGTGTAGGGAAAAGAACGCATGATGCATAAACATACATTCAGCGGTGTAGGGAAAAGCACATGACGCATAAAAACACATTTAGAGGTGCAGCAAAGAATAATTGCGCAGAAATCACATAAGGTATAAACTCATAAACTGTCCCCAGGCCAATTGGCCTCTCTGGGGCTAGGACGCCCTGTGTCCCAATGTCAGGGGGGCCTAAACGGAGCAGCTGCCCACTAAGTGCTGGGCAGCTGTAGGGATTGAGCCTGGCACCCTCATGACTCCTGGCTCTAGGTAGGGCTCTGAACAACAATGGGGCAAATACCACGTGTGTGCCTTGCAGGCTCTGTGACTAAAAACAACTGTGCCCCGTGGGAGCCTCGTGGGCTCTTGACTTAAATGTGCCCACTGGGAGAGCGGCCCGCTGCCAACTGTGGCTGCTCTACCCTCAGGAATGAGCTTTGTTGTGGGGTCAGTGGGACACTGGCCCCATCCTAGTATGCACACTGTATTCCCTCTGTGGTTTGCAGAGGTTTCGGAAAATATTTTTCAAGAGATGTTTGCAATCATGATTTTTTATTCATCATTTTTCTTTAGTACGTTATTTGCATATTTTTTAATTCAATCGTCTTTGGTATCATATGGTACAATCCTTATGAGCATCCAGCATCCAATGCATTTCGGGGTATTAAACACCCCTTCATCAGGGAAAGGACTCTGCAAACATAAAATGTATGTATCAAAAATATTGATATTATGATACCAAAGACGATTGAATTAAAAAATATGCAAATAACGTACTAAAGAAAAATGATGAATAAAAAATCATGATTGCAAACATCTCTTGAAAAATATTTTCCGAAACCTCTGCAAACCACAGAGGGAATACAGTGTGCATACTAGGATGGGGCCAGTGTCCCACTGACCCCACAACAAAGCTTGTTACATTGGATGTCGAGGGACGCCTGACATCACTCGTATAGCACCTAAAACCAAGGAACAATTCAAGTACAAAAATCGCTGTGCGCCAGCCCTACTCACACTCCTACCCTCAGGAATGCCCACCACGTTGGAGTCCTTCGTGGACTCTGATGAGATGAAATGCCCCCAAGAGCCTCGCAGGCTCTAAAGAAAAATGCGGCGTCGTTGGAGCCCCCCCCCCCCGGGGGCTTGAGATCACGGAAATGGCCCCGGAGCCTCTTGTGGGCTCTTAATTCAAAAATGCCCCCTGAGATGCTGGAGTCCCTCGCTGGGGACTCGAAATCACACAATGACCCCGGGCAGGTGGCGAGTATAGGGGGGAGTGGCCCGCTGCCTCCTGGGGCCGCTCTTTCTCACCAAAGACAAACGCCCCCAATGCGTGTGGGAGTCCCGCTACGGCAAGGGACTCCTACGCTGTGCCTCACTCTTGCTCTCATGCCCCCGCTCCTGCCTGGCAGCTCCACTCACCGGATTGCTCGCGGGAGGCGGCGGGGGACGCTGGCTGCCTCTTTGGACTGTCGGAGCTCCTCTCAGGCTGCGGGCTCTTCTTTGTGTGTGGGGCTCTCCTCCCACACCATGCGGGGAGCCTTGCTGTCGGTCGCACGCAGGAGCATGGGGTCGGCTCCCGCCGCTTCCTGCTTTCGGGGGCTGACATCCTTCTTGCTCCCTCACCGGAGCACGGGGTGGGCTCCCGTCAGCTTCCGGTTTTCGGCCACGTCCTTCCGGGTCGTTGTAGGCAGCGCGGCAGCCCGGCGGGGGAGAGAGCACCTCACTGAAACCAATACACGGGCACAAAAGTCCCTGGCGGGGTGGGCACCTGCCAGGGGCAATACGAGGCAGGCACACTGCAATATGCGGCGTGGGCAGCCGCAAAAGTGAAAATAAAGTGCTCTGAGCGCTAGGGGCCAATCCAGCGCTCCCAGGTGCTGTAGGGCTTAGAAAGTTAAAAGTAAATCACTTTTCAGGCGCTAGTACCCACAAAGTCCTTCAGGAGGTGGGGGGGGCTAATCTGGGCCCAGAGCCAGCTCACAGGGTCCTCCTAGGCAGGTTGGCAATCCCCAGTGGCGGTCCTCCTGGCGCCCAGCAGCAGCAGCCCCCCTCAGGAAAAGGATCCAGGAAGAGAACATTTTGCAAGGGTACACAGCCCCTTTTTATGCACCAAATCCCTTTGTCTGTAGGTGCAGGGTGGGGTAAAAACGAGTCGCAGCTGGTTTTGGAGCACTTTGTTTTTAGATGCACCACAGGGGGCAGAGCCAGCATTGTGTGGGGAAAACCCAGCCCTATTCAGGTCCCAGGTGCACCCCTCCCTCACATCAGCACGCTAATCACAACACTCACCACCGGGGCAGACCCATCCTGACTCCTGGAACCAGGCTCACCAGCCAGCTCCAGCCAATCACATGGCAGACACAAATTACACAAACATGCCAACTTCTAGAAGTGGCACTTCCACACTAGACACAATCATGCCGCATACATCATTGCGCAGCATTTAATCACACGAGTCCGCACATACCAAACTCGAGCCTGCACTCCCCACACATCAGGAACTAACATGGCCACATACATTCCCCATGCATTCCTATGGGAGGGCAGGCCAACCTCACTACATGCACGCACTTTACCCTGGGAGACAGGGAAAAAGTGCGCCAAGCCCGAAATCCCGAATGCCAGGTCACCATCAAAATCAAAAAGTTCAGGGGTGAACCAGCCAAAAAGGCCAGGCTCCAACACAGTGCTATTATCAATTATCTTTTTATGCATTTCTGCCTTCTAAATGTAAGAAAATAAGTAAAAAATAATACATTATGAAAAAAGGTTTACTACCACATCCTAACTCTACTGAATGGTACCCTCTGGTGTTTGTGCACGGGTGCAGGGCGACTAAACCTAAGAAGAGGGTTGAATGCCCCACTCCATTTGTAGCAGAATTGTGGCCATAATCCCTATTCTAGATCCCGAAAATTGCCACTTTTCTAAGCAGGGAGGAAGATTCCAGGAGATGCTTGGATGGCGTCTGGTCTTCATACCTTGTGGAACAGGCAAAAAAGCGTGTGTGAACCTATCAAATTCTAATTCGGCCAGATAGGCAGTGTGCTTTTGAGCAACGCAAATGCTGGAATATTTTATGAGAGCCATTAAGGTAGTCTGATACAGATAGACAAATAACTGGGAGAGCTTCTAGAATCTGAAGTTGGCTTTAATTTCATCAGAGAGATAGAAAGATATGTAGAAACCTTTGCTTCCTTTGGCAAGAGGGTTTGGTCGGGTCTCTCCCAGGCCTGGCCAATTTGGGGGTCATTTCACTGGCCATGCGCCCTTCTTTATTCCCTGCTTCCACCATCAGCAATACTGATATCCTCACCAATGTTCTCCCAGGAGACAAGAAGGGCAGGATTTTTTATCACCAAATGAAGACAAGCATGGGGAAGGGGAATCCAAGGTAAGCACTCTCGCCTCTCTCTTTATAAAAGTGGAAGGCAAGTTAGCCCTTTTTACACAAACTGGAATGCAATTTCATATGGTCCTTGGATTCTACAGACAGTCCAGGGATTCCTAATAGAGTTCTATACAACCCCAGGACAAACTTGATTTCCCACTCTGATACAGATTTACCAAGAGAGAATAGATTTAATTTCATAGGCGACATAGAAACATTTCTCAACCTTGTTAGTTGCACCCAGCATGGTTTTAAGTAATATATTTCTAGTGCATATGTAGAACAAGAAGTTCTGGACAGTGATATATTTTAGGGATCACAACCAATTTGTACTTTATCGTTGTTTCAAAATAGAGACAATATCAGTCTTAGGTGCATTCAGCTTCCAGGAGATTGAATGATATATTTAGATCTGACGAATACTCATCTAATAGCTTCAATTCATTAACATCACTAGAAATATGTACAATCAATTTGGAAAGGGTAGTCGTTCAGGTTCATGTATCTACCATATGGCCTATCGTCCACTCCTTGGGGCATCCCCAAATTGATGAAACTTAATGCAGGGACTCTAAGACCAGGGGCCAAGGATGGTGGTGTGCCTGGATGATATATCTTTGGGGCAGGATCTCTTATTAAAATAGTTACCAATCCCATCAAGAACAATGAAGATTCTGTGGCGTCTGATGAATTTGGAGCAGAAGATTCTGTTGCCTCCTGTTGGAAATGGGGGTCTCTCGTTGGCAGTGGCATGCACCCTGTCCAATGTGGGACCCTTCCTTCTATTCAGGGTAAGGAGATTATACATCCAAGATAACCTCTGCTCTTCCCCATGGGAGCTTGACACGAGCAGTCAGGTTTATCTCAAAGGCAATGTGTAAAGCATTTGTACATATGCACACAGTAACAAAGTGAAAATACTACAAATGCACACACACTATTTTAGAAAAATATAAACTTTTTATCCAAACAAAACAAGCCCAAAATTACACAAAACCAACATACACAAGCAAAGATATTACTTTTAGAATGTTTGCAATAGTTCAGTTCATAGGAAACTATGGATGCATCACTTTAACGCAAAGTACCTGGGATGCATCAAAATCAAGCACGAAAACAGACCCAGGGGAGGTGAGACGTTGAAAAATCAAAGCGATGTGTCAGTTCCTTACTACCAGGGAAGGCGGTGCACTGGTTCTTTACTGGCAGGGAAGTTAATGCGTTGGTTCCTTACTGAAGTTCAGGGAGGTGATGCATCTGTTACCTACTGTCATCAGAGGCAATGCGTTGAAATAAGGATAGACAGCCTTGGTACCTTACGGCAGGGCAACGTTGATGAAGAGCTTGGCATACAGGTGCGATGCATAGAAAATCCGGATGCGCTGGGTCAATGCTGCAGTGGTAAAACAGGCGCTGCATCGATTTTCCAGCCACGAGCAGGTGAAGCATTGATTCCTTCAACTGCACAGCAGGGCCTGCATCGAAGCCGGAACAGGTGTCTCAGACGTCGGATACACAGTGCATGGGCCTCGGGCTGCGGTGATCTTTCGACCGCATGGCAGGTGCTGCATCGATTCTTCAGCCACACAGTGGCGATAAATTGATTTTTCAGCCACACGGTGGGCCTGCATCTTGAAAAACAGGTGCTGAAGGACAATGCATGGATTTTCTTCACTTCCTTGCAACAAAGTCACCTCCAAATGCCCAGCACTGGAATTGGCACTACTTGGCAGGCCAGGACTCCCAGCAGAGGAGTTCAGGGGCTGTAGGTGAAGTCTTTGATGGCCCTTAGACTTCTTAACAGATGGCAAGCACACACAAGCCGTTGGAGAACCTTGGTAAGCAGGAATATTAGAAAGGAAAGTCCAGTCCTTTCACTCTCAAAAACAGAAGCAGCAAGCAGCATGCCATCACACCACAGCAACAATAAAAGTGGTGGATCCCCTCCTTCAGCTTCTCCAGCTCTTCTTCTTGGCAGAATCTCCTCTTAGTCCAGAAGTGTTCTGAAAATGTGGGGTCACAGCTCCAAAACTTATACCAGCTTCTGCCTTTGAAGAAGACCCTGCCTTTTCCTTACCTGGCTCCAAACACAATACAGGGGGATGGAGACACCTTTGTGTGAGAACTGGCACAGACCCCTATTCAGGTGTCAGTGACAACTCCTCCCACCACTCTAGTTCAGGAAGACCCATCAGCCTGGTGATGGGCCATGGGAGATGCAGGGCACACCTCAGCTCCCTCTGTGTGACTATCTAGAGTGAATGCACAAACAGCCCAACTGTCAGTCTAAAAGACGTAGATTCTACAGGCAGGCAGAGACAGAGAAGGGTAAAGCAAGAAATACCCATTTTCTAAAAGTGGCATTTTCAAACACACAATTTAAAAAACAAATTCAATAAAAGACGTATTTTTTTATATTGTGAGTTCAGGGATCCCAAACTCCAATTCTCTATCTGTTCCCAATACAATACACTTGTAAGATGTTACAAGGCAACTTCCAAATGATAGCCTCGCAATAGTGAAAAACTAACTGGCAGTATTTCACTATCAGCACATGTAAAACACACCAGTACATGTCTTACCTTTCACATACGCTGCACTCTGCCCATCAAAGCCAGATCTTTTGACTGGGTGTGAGTGTTTGATTGATTCAGATGCTCCGTCCATCACCACCCCCTTTTGTACCACTTTTGGCCGCCATAAGTGTGGCAGGGTATGCTCAGACGTGAGTCCCTTGCTCACTTTGCCACTGGATTCAAGCAAGCCGGGCTGAAGACGGCTGGAATGCCAGAAACCGGTCCTCGGAAGCTTGTTTCCGGTCCAGGGAAGACATGTTCGGGCTGGACTGTTCCCATGAGGCACAGGGTCAGACTGATTTGCATATAGCCATGTCTGAACTGGGGTGGCAGAGTGGGCTAAAAAACGGTGATGGATCAAACCCAGATCTTTTGACTGGGTGTGAGTGTTTGATTGATTCAGATGCTCCGTCCATCACCACCCCATTTTGTACCGCTTTTAACCGCCATAAGTGTGGCAGGGTATGCTCAGACGTGAGTCCCTTGCTCACTTTGCCACTGGATTCAAGCACGCCGGGCTGAAGACGGCTGAAATGCCAGAAACCGGTCCTCAGAAGCTTGTTTCCGGTCCAGGGAAGACATGGCTTGGCAGTTCGGGCTGGACTGTTCCTATTAGGCACAGGGTCAGATTGATTTGCATATAGCCATGTCTGAACTGAGGTGGCAGAGTGGGCTAAAGAAAGGTGATGGAACAAACCCAGATCTTTTGACTAGGTGTGAGTGTTTGATTGATTCAGATGCTCCGTCCATCACCACCCCCTTTTGTACCCCACTCTGCCCATGGGCATACCTTGGGCCTACAGAAAAAGGTGGAAAGTTTGGGCCTGGCAAGTGTGTGCATTTGCCAGGTCGACATAGGAGTTTAAAATTGCACTCAAAGACACTGCAGTGGCCGGCCTGAGATATATTTGTAGGGCTACTAATGTAGGTGTTACAAACAGTGCTGCAGGCCAACTAGTTGCATTTGAAGAACAGGACCTGGGCACACACAGTGCACTTTATTAGCGACTAACTAGTAAATCAAACATACCAATCATAATCAAAAATTACACAGGGAACACTTGCACTTTAGCACTGATCAGCAGTGGCAAAGTGCCCTGAGTTCCAAAACCAGCAAAAAAACGAAATGCAGCACACAGTCAAAAACAGGAGGTCAGAAGCTAAAAAGACTGGGGAAAAACATGCCAAGTATGCCAGGTCTAACACTTCCAAACTCAAAGCTAAATTTAATCAAAAAAGAGATAAGGCTGACATGAGCCCAAAAGAATATATCTCTCCAACAATTGGCGATGGTGGACATTTCCTCATTCTCCATTCAGGCAATCTTTTGGTGTCTCCTTTTTTATAGTGCTCTCCAGTAATTGAAAATAAGGCATTTACACAGAAGTTTTGAATACTTAGCGATCATTCCCTTAGATTAAGATGTGGTGAGGAAATTAGCTGTGGTTGAGGCTCAGTGAAAAAATACAGAATTTAAATAAGGAGACTTACTTACATGGGTTGTGAAGGACTGGGCCAGAACTAAAGCCCAACGGTGCCAGGGGACAACACCTGAAACCTTCGTGGGTTACCTGTTCCGGCGTACAAATCACAGAGACACGGGACACTTCCTTTGGCGTCAAAGATCAGCGTTTATTTACTGCCGGGATACAGAGATCGCTAGAAGTACAACAGAGTGTAGGTTCTGAGATCTGCTTCGAATTGCAAAAAGTGGTTCACTCCTTTTATACACATTTTCATCATTGCACAACATAACAAACAAAGGGTTACAACTCAGTTCCCACAGTAAACTTCAAAAGGGTGGCGTTCATGTTTTCAGAAGCCCGGAACATAATTACAGTAACATCGCCGGTTCCCAACTGTAAAAGCACTTTATCCCCCATTAGGCACATTCCACTCTGGTTGTAAACGAGCTAAGTGAAGAGACAGAAACAGGTGCAAGGAAGACAAAAACAGACAACAGATTGAAAAGAGTGCAGGGGCAATATCGGAAGCGTGATCACAGGATCAAAGGATTAGAGCCTAATGCATGCAAGACTGAAACAATAGACCGGCACGGCAAGATGAGCCTCGAGCAGAGGCATCTGCCTTTGCCGTGTCATTCCCCTAGTCATAAAGACACACTCAAAGGAATATGCATCTTCCGCAAGAGCTTGGGAAACCCAGGGTCATGAGGCGGACATTGTCCGTTCGCCGGCTACATGAGGGCAAGAAACAAAATGGATGCCGTATCTAAAATGGAACCCGAGGGTTCAGATGGAGAAACCCGTAAATAAGACGAACCCTTCCAAGTAGTGTAGCGAAGACGCGTACACCTACTAGACTCGTCATTTGCGGTTCATAGATACCAAA
This sequence comes from Lissotriton vulgaris, assembly GCF_964263255.1. NCBI lineage: Eukaryota > Metazoa > Chordata > Amphibia > Caudata > Salamandridae > Lissotriton > Lissotriton vulgaris. Next base: position 186,623,546 of record NC_141687.1, on the reverse strand, counting down.
CTCGTCCATATCCGAACATGCCCAAAAACGTTGTTATGATTCTCACAGAACCTCAGACGCTCCTTTTGCCCTCATGTAGGCAAGCACTAGTCGATATCAGAATCTATATCGATATTCATCAGATCGTTCAGTTGTTGCTGGAACATTATTCTATCCATCAATGTCTCTCTGGTAACAGATGGCCTTCTTATACACGTTGTAGCACAAAGGCCACATAAGGCAGGACCACACTGCACGCAAAGACAACACGTGAACAGAAACATCACAACAACCCCTACAATCATCAGAATCTTCCAACCCCAAGTCGACATCAGACCCCTAAACCATCCTAGAAGCGTCCAATCACCTTCGTCCACGTGTATGGACTCGGAGATTTTATGTAACTTCGAGATGGCTTGATAAACAGTTGGAGCGTTGTCAGGTATGAAAATACAGCAGCTCGAATGGATCACCTTGCACACACCACCTCTATCTGCGAGTACAATGTCTAGAACCATCCGGTTCTGTAACATCATAAGTCTATCCGCCTGAAGCTCTGCTGTCAGATTACCAAGAGCACTTGCAGTTGTGTTAGCAGTCGATTCTACCACACGAGTCAATTGTCTCAGGTTCCTACTATTAACCATAGGTCCCCAAAACGGCAGGAAACCCTTAAAGAAGTCTCCTGCTTCTTGACCGGCAGTATCCTCTTTGCTAATAACGCCTCTCACAACTCTAGTCTTGTGATAGTCTGAGGCGACTGTAAAAGTCGGTGGCAAAAGATTCACGATATAACAGGTGCCCGAGAAGTCACGAGGCAACCACGTATAAGCGCGATCATAACACACAAAATAAGTACCCTTGGCAGTCAGAAATACAGGGGAAGAGAGCATCGGTAAAACGTACGTCTCAGTACAAGCACTCTTCCCAAGCTGAGCTCTCGGATTTCGACCAAAACCTTGCAGGCAGAAATGACCAAGGTGGGGTACGATCCAGATCGGAGACGAGCTCTTAAGCTGTCTATCACACACTGAAATGTTATACTCAGCCTCACTCAGATCCTTGTATGCTCGCACCTCTTCCTCTGGAATGAGCGATGCATCAAAAATATCTCTATCTAGATCCGCAATCGCTATCGCCAAAGACTTGTGGTACGGGCCAGAACCAAGGTCTGTAGAGCGTGGCTCTCGACGGGGGTAGGAATCCAGTGCGCTACGGAACATGGTTTGGAATGCTCGAGCTGACCCCTGGGAGCTGTAAGGAAGAACCAAATACGGAATACCCCTATCCATGGTATGGGGCATTAACCCACACACCCAACAGTTGGTAGTATTCATCACCAACTGATGCTGATGTAGAAGTTGGACAAAGGAATTGTTCATAAATTCCGCACGTCTAACCTGTTCATGTTGAGGTAGAAGATGAAAGGAATGTGGAGAAATAGTGGGAGCAGGATTCAGATCATGAGAAGAAGGAGTAGGTGAAGTGGAAGGCAAGAATGACTGAATTCCAAAATACACTCCACCCACCAATAGCATAGAAACAGTCAGGAACAACATAAAAACCTGAAATAAAAAACATTTTGTTCGCAAAATCTTGTGCAATTTGGATCTTTGCGCCGACATCCTCTCTGTTTCCGACAGCTTAGAGAACTCCATCCTCTAAAGACCGTCCGTAACGTTCTTGACGCACCTCGTTCTGAGTAGCGATTATCAATTCCCGGGAGTTCCTAGAGATCGACAAAAGTAACCGACCTAGTGTCAGAAACCTGCTAAACAGAAGTAGGTACCCGCACGGCCCTACGGCCAACCCAGATGATAGGTTTTAATCAAATAAACATTCAATTTAATATAAGTCTCCTAGCTGCACAGAAGATGCAATTGTTCACAATGTTCATAGCAACAGTAAAGGGGGTAATGTAAATTCAAAAACAAAAGGGAATTTTTTTTAGTCCTTGTCACGTGATCGAAGAAAATATCGACTTTTTCCAGGTCGAGTTTGCTCTTCAAACAACGGTTCAGATGGCAAAACAATGTTCGATTGTTCAGGTGAGAAATCAGAACTTGAATTCTCCAATGCTGAAGATGAAGGTACAGTTCCAGGCAATTCAACAGGTGTATCTAACTGAACTAAACCGTTCTCTACAAGTTGAGCATCACTGAATGGCACGTAGCGTGGACGGGCATCGGTCTCCGTTAGATCAAATCCTCTCTTGAGCCAGTTGTCTGCTGGCAAAGGAAGCGGAACTTTTTTCGTGTGGGTGGCATGCACCCAATGCTTCCTGCCGTCCAGCCGAACTGCAGTCCTTGTTGCCAGCAGGACTTGGTAGGGTCCCACAAACCTTGGCTCGAGATTACGTTTTCTCCCAAAGTTGCGAGTGACAACCCAGTCACCAGGTTGGAGCCGATGTCCAGGACCCTCTGTTTGTGCCGGTAGAGCTTCAAAAACCTGTTGATGAATCAAACTTAATTTAGCAGTCAGATCATAAAGATAGTCAATCAACATTGGATATTCAAGACTGTCGAATTCCTTAGGCCTTGGAACTCCCCAAATGTTCGCAGGACGGCCAAACACAATCTCATATGGGCTAAGCCCTACTCGAGAGTGCACAGTTGGCCTGGTTGATAAGAGAGCTAAAGGCAATGCGTCAGGCCATGATAAACCAGTCGTTGCTTGAATTTTGGCAAGTTTCAGTTTCAGAGTACCATTGTACCCTTCCACTAAACCCGCCGACTGGGGATGATTAGCACTATGAAATTTTTTACGTATTCCCAGGCCCTTACACACACTCTTCATCACACTTCCCACAAACTCACTTCCATTATCCGACCATACGATCCGTGGCATTCCATACCTGGGAAAATATTCCTTGAGTAAAACTTTTGCTGTGGACAGAGCAGTATTATCCTTAAGAGGGTAGGCCTCAATCCATCTGGAGAACGCGCAAACCACAACCAAGACATATTTCAGGTTATTGCATCTCTCCATATGGATGAAGTCCAACTGGATAACTTCAAAGGGACATGTAGGAGGAGCAAAATGACCAGGTGGAGTGGGGGTGCCCTTGCCAGGATTATACATCAAACATACCATACAGTTCTTAACCACTCTCTCAGCACACTTAGCAATCCCATCATTCTTCCATACAGGAGACAACAACTTACATATACCTTTCGCGCTAATATGTGACATGCCGTGGGCCATAGTAACAACGGCAAGCACATATGCATCAGGTAACATCCACCTCTGACATTCTGACAAATCAACCCAACATCCATGCGTGTCTAACGTCCCCGTGCTTTCTTTCCACTTAGTCTTTTCAGTATCGGTAGCCTCATTCTGAATCGCTTTCACACTCTCAACTGTGTCTTCACACATACCAGTCTCCGCCGGCCATCTTACTGAACTCGTAACATACATCCGACTCATCAGATTCTTGGCCGTTTGCTTAGCAATCTCGTCTGCAAACGCGTTACCACGACCCACATCATCCGTAATCTTTCGATGCGCACTGCATTTAATGATTGCCACCTGCTTAGGCAATGTAAGTGCATCTAAAAAGATCGTTCACGAGCTGTCCGTGTTGGATCTTCGTACCATGCGACGTCATAAATCCTCTTTCTCTCCACAATCGACCAAAGCTATGTGCTACGCCAAATGCATACTGACTGTCAGTAAACACATTCACTCGCTTCCCTTTAGACAAAACACACGCTCTCGTTAACGCAATCAGTTCTGCCGCTTGCGCCGAATTTTGACTCAATCTCGCAGTTTCCACAACCGTACTCAACGTCACAACAGCATACGCAGTCGTCACATCGTCATTCGGCAACTTGAAGCATGAACCATCAACATACAAAGTACCATCGGGATCTACCAATGGAGTGTTTTTCAGGTCTATATGACCCTTCGTCTCTTCTTCAGTTCTTAAGTAACAGTCATGTGGTGCTACATCATCTGATTCCATATTAATCGGCAACAATGTCGCTGGATTCAGCACATTACAACGTTTTATCTGTATGTGGCTTGCCAAAAGCGTCAACTCATAACCAGACAACCTTGCGCTCGTCAAGTGTTGAGTCTTTGTTCGATTCAAGAGAGTGTCAACTGCATGCGGAACCATTACTGTAAGCATATTATCCATGACCAGACCTGCGGATTGTCGAATGGACACCGCAGCTGCCGCTGTCACTCTTAAACAACTCGGCAATGCTCTAGCTACTGGGTCTAAGGTCGAAGAAAAATATGCACATGGATGCTGTTTGCCACCAAATTGCTGCGTCAAGACACTCAACGCACAACCTTCCCTCTCGTGAACGTATAGTGTAAACGGCTTACTGTAATCAGGAGTACCTAACACAGGAGCCGAACACAACGCATCACGCAATTCAGAAAAACTTTTCTGACACTCTTCAGTCCATGGCAAAGGAGTCGGAACATCCTTACACGTAAGCGCTAACAATGGCTTTGCTAACAATGAAAAGTTTGGAATCCATTGTCTGCAGTATGACGTGATACCTAGAAAGGCACGTACATCTCTCTGAGTTGTTGGCACAGTCATTCGAGCAATCGCTGCAATTCTTTCTGGGGTCAACCTTCTTCCCTCCTTTGACAATAAGTGACCTAAATAGGTTACTTCTTGACAACAATACTGTAGCTTAGAAGGTGACACCTTGTGATGTAAGTCACATAAATGCTTTAACAGCGATACTGTAGCAGTTTTACAAATTTGCTCAGTGTCAGCAGCCACCATAGGGCATCAACATATTGAATCAAGGCCGCACCAGCCGGTAACACAAATGCATCTAGTTGGCTCTTAAGGGCTTGACTGTAGATCGATGGACTCTCACAGTAGCCTTGTGGTGCGCGTTTAAACCTGAAGCTGCGACCACCTAATGAGAAGCCGAATAGATCTCTGCTTTCCTCAGCAATTGGAATGCTAAAGAAAGCATTCTTTAAATCGACCACCGAGAACCAGGAGGCAGAGGCTGGAATCAGGGTCAGCAAAGCTGTAATGTCAGGCACCACTGGAAACTGTGGGATCACAATTTTATTTACTTCTCTCAAATCAATGACAAAACGGTACACAGGAGGCTTGGATGGGTCAGTTCGTTTCAAAATGGGTAACACAGGACTATTACACACTTTTCCCCGTGTTTCTTCAATAACATCCTTCTTGATCAAATAATAAATGATCGCTAATAGCGCTCGCTCGCCATCAAGAGAGATACGATACTGGGGAATACGTGGTAATCGCACATTTGATTTCAATTGGACTACATAAGGTGATATGTCCAGCAGGCCCACATCATTGGGACCCGTTGCCCACAAAGACTCAGGAAGGGAACTCAATTTCGGTGGGAGCTTATCAGTTGACAAGTACATAGGAGAGATCACTCTCTGACCTAATGTAAGCTCCACTCCCGTAGGAGAGCAGTACAGAGTTGCATATAACCGCTTCAACAAATCCAGACCCAAGAGATTTTCCCCACAACCAGTAGTCAAAATCAAAGGAGCCTCTAGCTCACATGGCCCGATCATAAGGGACAAAGGGCTAGAAACAGGATTGCTAACCGGGGCGCCAGAGAATCCAACGGAAACATTCGTTAAGCCAGACAAAGGTGCGCCAGGGAGTTTCGAATGCATGATGGAACTTTTTGCTGCACCAGTGTCCAACAGAAAAGGCTCAACTACGCCCGATGTGGCAACTGCGACGTAAGGCCCTCTCTGATCAACCGGAACTGATACTACTCCCTCTCTTTGTCTATGGCTGTCCTAGTAATTGCCATCCGCACCAATCTCATGCTCAACATAATAGTCATCCACATGATACTGTGCAGATCTACCGGACGATGTATTTCGATGATCAAAACAGTTGGTCGCGTCCGATGAAGGAGTAGAACGCTCGTTTTTGATTTTGAGAGGTACCACGACCTCTACCTCGAGATGTCTGTTGAGGACCACTACGACCTCCTCGGGCCGAAACACCATTATTTCGGTCACGTAAAACAGGACAATTAAACTTTATATGGCCCTCACCCCTACAATATGCACACTGATTATACCCAAGCATAGACCTGGATGCAGAAGAGTCAGAGCGTGACTGCATACTAGAAGACTGCGCTTGCGGTCGATATTGCTGTTGCGAGTCATTTTGATTCGAGCGCGGAGGATATGCTTGCTGCAGCAAGACCTTAGTTTTAAGCTCCTTCGTTTTCTTGTCAGCTCGATCATTCTCTTCTTTTTCCCTATTCTCATAGTATTGAGCCGTTGCTAATATTTGAGCAGTGGTTGAAACAGCCCATGCACTCTCAGAATTTTTTAATTTGTTGCATAACTCAGGTAACAAATTTAACACAAACTTATCGACAAACAGTCGCTGACCTCCCTCAGTGCTCATATCCTGACCACTATGATCGATAAATGCCTCCTCAAATCTAGTAAAGAAATCGGAGACACTCTCGTCTTTCTTTTGTTTGCAAGCAGACAATTTATCCCAGTTTACCCTCATTGCTGGCATAAGTGTTTTCATAAGCGTAATGATTCTCTGGGGCAGAACCGTGATTAACTGTTCAGGTTTAGCCCCACCAACTTGCCGTCCATCAGCCGCTACAAGTGCAGGCCAATCACCACCTAATTCAGCTACATGATTCTCCTGACGAATTTTTGCCCAAATCGGTTGCGGTACAACATTACCGAACAGCATGTCAATATCAGCAAGGTTCATAATAGAAGCATCCACTAATTGGGACAACTCCTTATAATAACCTGCGGGATTCTTCCGCGGGTCAGGCAAAGATTGTTTCACCTGCAAAACTTCCGATCGCTTCCATGGGAGGTGTATCCAGACTCTCTGGAAGTGTGGTAAAATAGGAGGATTGGCAGCAGCATTACCTGGCATCCACACTGGGGGAACTTCTCGCATAGGATACTGTCCAGATTTCGTTTTCGGATCATCGGAGTCGTCATCAAACTACACTCGAGAAGGCACTGTAGTCCTAAAGGCTAACAATCGGTCTAATGCACGTCGTACATCATCACCGACAATCATGCCGTTCGAAAACTGATTTTGAAGATCAGTCATATCGGCTGGTACGTTATCTAACTCATCATTATCCCACTCTTCTCCCAAGGATTTGCACATTTCCTCGAACACGAATCTCTGTGTGGGCTCATTAAACTGAGAGAACGTATCGAAAACTATGCGCGAAGTGTACTTAGCAGGATGTCTAATCCACCTGCGCGCCATAGTTACTAACGTCGCATTCTCTCGTCCACCTGGAATTTGACTCCGTCTCTGAGTGATGTCAGAGACATCGGACCCAAGTATCGATCCGAAAAATGGAGAATAGAGATTAGCAACAGTATTGGGTATACGACTACGAACAGAAGGAGAAGTGGAGAGAAGTACAGGAGCAACAACATGAGAACTGAACGTAGGAGCAGTAGGAGTAGCCAAGATAGCAGAAGTAGTAGGAACAATAGATTGAGAAGGTACAGGCAAAGGAGCAGTAGGAATAAGTGCAGGTAAAGGAGCAGGGCCCACTTGAGGAACAAGAGGATTCAGAGGAACAGGACCAACGACAGGCTGACCAGTAGCCGCCGGAACAACAGGTTGAGGGACAGGAGGAACAACAGGGGCTGCCGTACCCTGTACATAAGGAGGTGGTGATTTTAATAAATAGGATAACAAAGGATCCTCTTTCGCTTCTTCTTCCTTTTTATCAGAACTTGACGGTAAAACCGAATAACATTTATCCACCGCCATGCGATGCAGTCTGGTAGAAACTTCCTTTTCTTTCTCTTCTTTATCTTGCTGATACTGTTCTGCACCTTGCATCATCGTAATGATACTTTCTCTCTTATTTTTCTTAGTCTGTTTGATTTCTTTCTGCTTGGCCTCTTTGCGCCATAACCGAAAGGAATCAAACATTGCTGGCCTAGCTTTCTTTTTAAACAATTTTGCCTCGAGATTATCTAAAATCTCAGTTTCGAAACTACCATGGGGTGGCCAACTAAGGACACCATCATTTTTCGTATAGCGGATCCAACAGTTATTATAAACAATAGGACCCACTCCGTGTCGACTATAGAGCTCATAAATCGGAGTTCCAACTGAAGGTATCGGACACGAGTCCTGCAACCGGGAATCCGTGCTGCAACATTTAAGGAAACCAAACAAAGTACTTCGGCCAGGCATCATGCACACTAACCGAGTTTACAAACTTCAAGGGTTATCGAATTATGATATCCTCGCAAAAATGCAAGATCCTCAGTTTTTGGCAATTGCAATCGTCAAATAAAAACTCAACAACTAAGAACCAATAACTAAGAACCACAAATGCAATGGAACCATGCAAACAACCAAGTTTCAACAACAACAACCAAGGATTCTGGGAGCGACCCACTAATACTTAACTGAAAGAACAATGGCGTCACCAGGAAGGCCCGTCTATCGTCTCGCCATACAAAGGACTACGCCAGGCGCCAAAACAGGTTGACAGTCAGGGCATCAGTCCGTCGCAGCTGTCAGGAAGCGGGAATCTTCGCGGGAAAAATCTTCGGACCACTTATTTCGACAACAGGATCGATGAAGCGGGGTGCACCTTCCCTCGGAGATTTCACACGAAGTTCCTCACGATCGTCAGGCTTTAGACCGGTACCACTGATGTCGCCCCACGTTGGGCGCCAACTGAAGGACTGGGCTAGAACTAAAGCCCAGCGGTGCCAGGGGACAACACCTGAAACCTTCGTGGGTTACCTGTTCCGGCGTACAAATCACAGAGACACGGGACACTTCCTTTGGCATCAAAGATCAGCGTTTATTTACTGCAGGGATACAGAGATCTCTAGAAGTACAACAGAGTGTAGGTTCTGAGAGTCTGCTTCGAATTGCAAAAAGTGGTTCGCTCCTTTTATACACATTTACGTCATTGCACAACATAACGAACAAAGGGTTACAACTCAGTTCCCACAGTAAACTTCAAAAGGGTGGCGTTCATGTTTTCAGAAGCCCGGAACATAATTACAGTAACATCGCCGGTTCCCAACTGTAAAAGCACGTTATCCCCCATTAGGCACATTCCACTCTGGTTGTAAACGAGCTAAGTGAAGAGACAGAAACAGGTGCAAGGAAGACAAAAACAGACAACAGATTGAAAAGAGTGCAGGGGCAATATCGGAAGCGTGATCACAGGATCAAAGGAGTCGAGCCTATTGCATGCAAGACTGAAACAATAGACCGGCACGGCAAGATGAGCCTCGAGCAGAGCCATCTGCCTTTGCCGTGTCATTCCCCTAGTCATAAAGACACACTCAAAGGAATATGCATCTTCCGCAAGAGCTTGGGAAACCCAGGGTCATGAAGTGGACATTGTCCGTTCGCCGGCTACGTGAGGGCAAGAAACAAAATGGATGCCGTATCTAAAATGGAACCCGAGGGTTCAGATGGAGAAACACGTAAATAAGACGAACCCTTCCAAGTAGTGTAGCGAAGACGCGTACACCTACTAGACTCGTCATTTGCGGTTCATAGATACCAAACTCGTCCATATCCGAACATGCCCAAAAACGTCGTTATGATTCTCACGGAACCTCAGATGCTCCCCGCTGGTTAGCAGTGTGGTTCCTGGCAGCCTTACAAATAAAAAGAGGACAGAGTCAAAAGGAGGAAAAAGGACAGAGAAAAAGAACTCAGTCAGGATGGGGCAAGGAAAATAAAGAAAAAAGTCACGAACAGGGAAAGTAACAATGGACTACTGGTTAAAGTGAGCAAAAAACACTGAAGAATCAGGAGAGGAGGCTGTGGATGCCAAGCAGCTGAACGGGGAAAGCATTCGGGAGGGCCGGAACCCCAAGAGGTCCCCTTGAGTATTCACATCAATGAGGGAGTTAGCACTAATAGTCAGGAGGATGAGAGTGGAGAGATGAGCACTGCCAACAAAGAGCTCAATGCACCTCAGTGCTACGGACTGCAGCAAACCAAGTGAGTGAAAATCGGAATAGATGCTGGGGTGGAGAGAGGAGTAGAGGGACTTGCATCATTCATTTGTATTTGTTTACATAAAGCAGGTAACACAATAGGCCCAAGTAGTATTAGGAAAGAAATTGATTACCCTATGCTTGCGAGTAACAGGTGACTTGAGAGTGCCTCTACACTAACTATATATTCACAAACAGGTAGACGCCAATAATAAGTGTCAGAAATGCAAATCTCCTCTTGCTTGTCAGACTTACTCCAAGATATCTAAATGATCAAGGAATACCATCCGTAGAGACTCCCTAGGGACATCCCTGAAGAATCCCTTGCCCTGATATTAAATAACCTACCACCAGCTTTTGAATAAGGGACAGGAAAAGTTGGAGGCCTCAGCCTACGGTTGAACTAATCTCCCTGAGAAAAAACGAGTTTTAGTTTAAGGGAGTATTAGTCATTTTATTTTAAATAGCCTGTGGTTATGATTTTTTTTCTCCAAGGTGGCCACTGCACTGCCCCTGCCTACAAAAAGAAGAGACGAAGTTCGTAGAAACAAGAAGGGGACCCGTCTACCCACCAGAGAATATCACCCCTCAGCCCAAAGACTGACTGACTATCTATCTATCTATCTATCTATCTATCTATCTATCTATCTATCTATCTATCTATCTATCTATCTATCTATCTATCTATCTATCTATCTATCTATCTATCTATCTATCTATCTATCTATCTATCTATCTATCTACCTGTCTATCTCTATCTATCTATCCTTTCTTTCATCAACACAAACTAATAAATCACCATTTCAACATACATAAATAAACTTCTGAAATCTTATTTCCAACCCACCATCCGAAAAGTGGTGTCAGAAGTGGGTTCAGAGGAAATTGAAGCTTTTGTCCTCAATTAAGCTGCTGCTGAGCATCAAAAACTGGACATGGGGATGGAAAGGTTCTTGCCCAACAGCACCTAAGAGAGACATTTCAGAAAGCCCTTCAAACTTAGTCTGAACAATTGGCTCAAAGTCAGGATTCTGCCAGTTGAAGACTTACCGATGTTTTGGACCAGCAAAGGGGTTATATTGTCCCTCTTTCAGTGGTCATGCAGAATTATAGCCTGTGAAGAGATTCTGGTTTCTTTTTTAATCATTTTTGAGAATTGCTCACTCTGCAGCAATTGTGGCTGACGGGGGATGGGGAGGCAATATCTCGGATCACTAGTTACTGACGATCTACAAACGGCTTACCAGGCAGCTAATACTAGGGAACTTAATCCATACACTGACATAAAAAGGAGAATGCTTGAAGGATGAGGAGGCAATGAGGAGGCCTATATAATTAGATTAAGACAACTAAAAGATACATGTAGAGATACACCACAAGCATTCTTTTACAGAGTCAAAAACCTTGCAGAAAAGTTGTTAAAATGTGAAACAGCGACAAAAGCCTGAAGCAGTTTTTTAATTCCTTGCATATGCCCGTCTAGGGATAGTTAAAACAGCACAGTTATGTGACTTTGTCTACTGTGGTAGAAATTGCTTCAACTTTCAGGTTTGACTAGAGCCTATGAAACCAGTTTTGTGAAGAAATAAAGAAATACTATAGGAAAGGTGACCCATCTAGGGAAAGGAGAAAAAAAAACATTGATAAGAAAATCTGACCCAATAATTACACCTGTGAATAGAGGCCTACTTTTACCACCCACAGGACACCAATATTTCCAATGTGGAAATTGGGGTTACATCACAAGGCTTTGCCATTAAAAGAAAGCGGAGGAGCCCATGAAAATCAGGATCACTAAAAGGGTTATGTGTGTGGGAATACAGGAAACATTGTGGTTTCAATACCCATTTAAGGTGACTGGCCAGTCCGTAGTGGCATTACTTGAGAAACGCTATAGGCAGCCTATGAAAGCTTCGCAGACTACAGCAATGAGTACTGCCGCAATAAAAGGAACTGTTAACATATGATGTGAAGGCGGTGAACAGAAAGAGTACCCTTTAGTTAAACTTGATATTTAAAGGAAAGTATAACAGCCTACTCCAAAGAAAGTCGTGGAAACTTCCTGAGTATCTGATTTTAAGAACTGATTACTCAAAATTTGCAACCTTCCTACAAGACAGTCTAGGGAAAGCAACAAGGCGGTTGGCGGAGTCACTCTGCTACAGAAGAATGAGACATTGTGTCTACATAGCAGAAGAAATCTAGGTAAGAAAAAAATAAGGCTATATCACATGGAGCTCTATCCACTCCTGTTTTAGGGGTCGATTATGATGTCGGTCTGAAGGCATTCCAACTGAATCGTTTTGGAATGGTTTCCGACCAAATCGGATTTCGGGAATCCGACCGACCAATTACGATGGCTCTGAACACCGTTCCTTCGGACTACCATTGACCTCAATGGGAGCCGGCATTCCAAACGACTACAAAGGCTCTCCTTGAAGAAAGTGGTGATTGTGGAAAATCGTGCACCCTGTGGCAGGCACCCCAAGGTGCCTGCCACACTGTGCATGGTTGGAAAGGGGGGACCATGATTACCCACACAGGCCTGATTCGGAGGCCCCCAAGTGAAGGGGGACCTGCTACGGGCCCCCAAAGTCAGATTCTGGAAGCCGATTCGTGTCAGAACAACCAATTCAGAAAGGCTGTCCGAATCCCACATCCTAATCGGTGGGTCGGGAACGCGGTCCGTAGAGCAGTACGAGTCGGCCCCGACCGACTCGGTTACGCCAAATCCCATTCAAAACAGAGTCGGACAGTCCAAACGGTTTCCAAACATTATGTTACCATTTCTGTCGGATACAAGGCTCCCGAATCATATTCGGACTAACTGAATGCTGTTCGAAGCCTTTCCGACAGACATTGTAATCGAATCCTTAGTTGGTAATGGTATGTGGGAAGCCGGGCTGCCCAGAGGGAGGACCATATCTTACATGACGTAGGAAGAGGCCTAAAGAGGAAGAAAGTCATGAGGAGGTAGGCCTCAATTACACAGAAATGGAGTAAAACTAATCTGTTACTAGATCATCCAACCTTTTAGGGGGGAAAGTTTTTCTCTTGGCCATAGCTTTTTTGTTAGGAGGCCGTTTCAGGAGGGAGAAAATGGAAAAACGACGTTAAAGATTTTTTTTTTGCCCAGGAATCTTTGCCAAAATTAGACATTATCGTGTGAGATTTGACAAAGGATTCGTTGGCATCAGCCCTGTGTACCACAAAGTGAAGACAAAAACTCAACGCTGACATATGGCAACTTCAGATCTCTGCTAAGGTGTGAAGGTTCTCTACAGTTGGATGGTGAGTCATGATCCCTCAAAGAAGATATGAAACTTGTTCTGGAAGATGTAAAGATAATCTGCGTACTGACACTAACCACAGACACGAGTGCTTGAGTAACATTAAAAATAACCACACTGAGATGTGAAACAACTTGAAGAAAAACAGGTGGTTTGGCTAGAGTTTGTTGTTCTTTGTGGGCAATCGCAGGAGGCTTGTTCTTGCATATGCAAGCAGGAAGGCTGAGTAAGTTAAACGGTCCCTGTTGACAAGCAGTGGTTGTTGACAGATCACACATTCAACTACAGAGAACCCGACTCAGCCTTCCATTCGTAAACTGAGTACCATTAAATAGGATAAAAGTAACACATGAGCAGTATGAAGAGTTACATAAAATAAACAATCAATTTTAGTAGACAGAGGTGATTTTCTTTAAAATGCAGTTGTTAGTGAGCCACATACGGGACACCTCCTTTAGTGAAGAGTGCAGACAAAGCCCAATGAACGGAGTGCTTCTCATCATCCATCCTAAATCCAGCCCTCCAGTACCCTGTGGCACCATTAGCGACTCTCAGATAAAGCCATCACCAGAGGATGGAGGACACTGAAAGCTACTGGTACCTTCACTGCCAACTACCCTGGTTCATGGAGGTGAGGCCTTCTTAATGCCCAGTTGCCAGTACAGATGCTCAGCTCCTGGCAGCCAATCAGATTGTTTCTCTTCTTACAGTGGCATGCACGGCCCCAAACACATATGTTGGCTTACTTGCACACATTAGGTTTGGGGACTTTGTGCAAACACCCCTAAAAGCACTTTAGGTCACACCTTTCAGCGCAATGACACTGAGGTCATCTCCTTTCCTCATTCTTATTCTGGAACTGGTGAACTTTCTGCGCAAGAGGACACAATGCGAATGGGAAGACAAAAAACAAGAATACAAAATAGCGAATCTCAATTTAGAATGTGCCAACCCGTCTGATTAGTGGAGACAATCGCCAATGGCCTAGGTTCCCCTGACCTAGGGCCACCCCCCCCCCCCCCCCCCCAAATGTACACATCCTGTCTGCTTTGCTGAGACCTATAATCCCCCTGAACAACTGCTGTGGTTTCTCGGAAGGCTAAATAGTTTTTTGAGCAGGCACAATCCCAATTTAGCCAGTTGACAAATGTTTTTGTTATTTAATAATAAACTCCCAAGGCTAGAGTTTAGTCTTGAGAAACAAAATATAATTGGACCTGATGTGCAAGGAGCATTTCCCTGCACATGGGGGACATTGAGCGATCTCCCTGCTATGACTGCCATGCCTCTAATGGTGGTTATCTAGGCTCCACAGTCTAGTGACGGTCACCGGCAGCCCAGTGACAGTCAGTCGCAACGCGGTCAAGGCTTTGAATTGTCAGAGACAGCTGCAGTTCACCTACCTCTGAATGGGTGGGACAACATGTGTTTTACATGTAAAGGTCTTTCTACCAATTAAAAACATGCAAAAAGAATGCTAAACAAGCACTGGTAAAGCCAATACGCCTCGTCTCTTGGCATTGCCAATATGTTTTAGCCATGTTGTTCGCCAGTGAGGCTGCTGTTCAGCATGGTTAAAGGTTCTTGGGGTAAAGGAGAGTGGCGAGAAATGGTGCCGTAAAGTGGAGCAGAGTGGACTGTTATAAAGTGGCGTGGAGAGTCGTGGAGTGGCATGGAGTAGCGTAGAGTGCTGTGGAATAGAGTTGAGTGGCGTGCCGTAGAGGGAAGTGGATTGTCATGGAGTGGCGAGAAGTGGCATGGAGTAGCGTAGAGTGGTGTGGAATAGAGTTGAGTGGAATGCCGTAGAGCGAAGTGGAGTTTCATTGAGTGGCATAGAGTGGAGTGTTGTAGACTTGACTAGAGTGAAGTAAGTGGCGTAAAGTACAGTGGTGCAGAGTAGATTGGAGTACGTTTTGAGTAAAGTGGTGGAGAGTCCATTGACGAAGAGTGCAGTGATTCAGAATAGAGTTCTGCAGCATACAGTGGTGCAGTGGTGAATAGTAGAGTGGCGTAGAGTGCACTGGCACAGCGCAGATTAGAGTGGCATTAAGTTCAGTGGTATTTTGCAATGTTGCAGAGTAGAGTGTCATATAATGCAATGGTCTAGAGTAGGGTGGTGTAGAGTGCAGTGGCATACAGTAGAGTGTCGTAGAGTGCAGCGGTGCATGGATAGACAAAGAGTGCAGTGGTGAAGAGTGCAGTGGTGTATAGTAGACAGTAGAGTAGTATGGGTAGAGTGCATTGGCATAGAACAGAGTGGTGTATAGTATAGAAGCATCAAATGAGCTGACAGAGTGGAGTAGTGAAGAGTAGAGTGCAGTAACTCAGTATGGAGTGGAGTGGCAGACATGTGGAGTGGTGCAGAGTATAGTACAGTGACGCAGTGTGGAGCGGAGTGGCATAGTATGGAGTGGTGCAAAGTAGAGTGCAATATTATGGAGTCGTGAAGAGTCGAGTGGAGTTTGGTAAACTAAGCATGCATGGTGTGGTAGCGCACTGCCATTACAGACAACACATATTCATCTGAAATAACCATTACATTTGCACACACATACTGATCA
Source organism: Lissotriton vulgaris (assembly GCF_964263255.1). Taxonomy (NCBI): domain Eukaryota; kingdom Metazoa; phylum Chordata; class Amphibia; order Caudata; family Salamandridae; genus Lissotriton; species Lissotriton vulgaris. The sequence continues at coordinate 186,607,735 of NC_141687.1, read as the reverse complement.
AAGTATACAGCACACAAACGATATTGTGTGCAATTGTCATCACCTAGTGTATTGATTTGTTTTGATCGTATTAAAATATTTGTTTCCACTACACTTCAGAATTACTAAAAAATGTGCTTCATTTTTGATTCCATATCCTGAAATATCTGCACAATTGATTTACGGATAACATCGTACAGCACACCCCAAGTAGCAAGCATGATTGTCACATAAATCTTCTTTCTTTGAAGTCAGAGAAAGAACAGTAAACACCAAGCTCCATGGGAGACCGAGTCTGACATTTGACCTCTGTCTTTGAATGCTCAGCATATGTGAAAATATAAGAATAAGATTTAAAGGCCTGTGTACAAAAATACAGTAGTGGTGGAAGAATACAGTAAATAGGGTTTGGGCAAGGGTAGGGACACACTCAGGCTGGGCAGCCTAAAACAAGTAAAGCCAACAAATAGAAAGCAAGCAAATGTGAGTTACAAACTACAAAGCCAATGGTATGCAATGAGCAGAATGCATTCCCAGGGAAGTTTTCCTGAATGTCATTAGCAAACCAGACAGCTGTGCTGTCGGGTTGGCTTCGACCTAAAAAGAGGAAATGTAAAGGCCTAAAGCAAGTAAAGCCAACAAATAGAAAGCAAGCAAATGTGAGTTACATACTACAAAGCCAAAGGTAAGCAATGAGCAGAATGTATTACCAGGGAAGCTTTCCGAATGTCGTTAGCAAACCTGACAGCTGTGCTGTCGGGTTGGCTTCGACCTAAAAAGAGGAAATGTAAAAACCTAGAATTTTAAAATAGAACAGGGGCATATCTACCATTAGTGCTGCAGTGGAACCAAGGACCTGAGACCTGAGGAGCCCATTGAACCCTGATAATTGCTGCATTTTACTAAACAAATTGCAGTCAAAAAGGCCATTTTCCTTGCTTGCACCAAGGCCAATGGCATGCTTGCTACGCTCCTGAAAGAGAAGGTTATCTGTGCATCAAATCGCAAACAAAATTACTTTAAAAGTTCTCATCTTATATTGCAATTTTATTTTAAAAAACACTGAACAGAAACCTAGTCGAATCCAGTATATATTCAAAAGATCTAGAAAAAAACAAAAAACATAAAATTATATTAAAATTTGAAATTCAGATGTGCAAAACCAGTCTGATAAATACAGGAAATAAAATAAAAAAGGAGCAGAAAAAGGGAGAGGGAAAAAAAGAGTGGGTCATATGTACAGATTTAGGGATAGTGATTTCCTAATTGTGATTCTCTTTGAATCGTAATTAGGAAATCGCTATCCCTAATATATGAAACAATTTAATTTTCATTCAGCAATTCCTAATGGGGTCGCAATTGACCTCCCACATGAATATTGATGAGGTAGGTAGCAATTTTCTACCTATTAGGAATCAAGCCATCACAGGGATGGTGGCCTGCTGAGGTCAGCAGACCACTATGTCTGTGATTGCTTTTAATAAAGATTTTGTATTTATTTTAAATGCAACGTTTTCATAAAATAACAATGGGATGTGTTTAAAAAATTAACATGAAACTTTAAAGTTACATTTTCTAAGAGTAGGTTGGTCTGCTCTTGAAAAATATTTGTTTCAACATTCACAAAGGGGTAGGGGCTTGCAAATGGTTACCACCACTGTTTTGGTGTCGGTAAAAAATGAGCACCATAGTTATGTCAAAGTAACACAACGCAGCGGAGCAAGTCACATTGCTTCGCTGCATTACATAGAAAGGGCAGGAATGCACAGTATGTAAAAGACTATGGCGCATTCCTGCCTTTGTCCTTGCGCTGGCGCTGTTTTGGCAGCCTAGAGCCAACGTGGGCAACCTTGCACCATAGGGCAAGGTTGATTGTGTGGCAAGCAGGATTGTTTTTCTGCAGGAAGGGGCACCTTCCTGGAAAAAAAAATTCTGAGAGGCTTATTCCTCTTCCTATGTGTGCTGCAGAATGCACCACACATAGAAAGAGGAAGTAACGAGGAGAAATAAAGATATTTCTCCTCGTTACGCCTCTCCTAGGAAGGCATATCATTTTGGTGCATTCCCAAGTCTACCGCTATTGGTAAATCTGAGAATGCATCAAAAACCATGGGAGTTGTGTGGGAACACCTTCCCAGGGCACAGTAACACAGCTATTTGCACTGCATTGCATTACTCCTGATTTGTGAAGCCACACAGCACCACGCAAAGTGGCCTTGTTTGGCTTCATAAATTGCATTTTAGGTTTGCGTTGTGCATGTACCACGTTGTACAGGAGTTGTGTGGTGCGAGCGTGACGCAAACCCCTTCATAAACATCCCCCTGAATGTTTTTTGACTGTAATTTGCTCGCAAAGCATTCACACATACCACTTCGATTCGCCATTTGGAACGGATGCCCTGTTGCAGGGATTCTGCTCAGGCACAGAACTGTGCACAGAGACTCAGGACCTCAGTGAATTAGGGTGTGCCAAAAACTCACATTAGTACCCAAAATCCCCTACCTGACTAGCATCAGTGTCTTATTATCTCTTCGTCCTATAGCAAAGTAACCAATGATTAGACAACCCAGAACATGCGACTTAGGTTACCTCAGGTAAGGTGGGAAACATGAGCACTCTTTCGTTATACTCTCATACCACTCCAGAACAGTGAGTAAAGGGAAACACAAGCAAGTTTAAAATGTTTATTTTTAACGCCGTGATTAAGCATGGGTGCAAAATCCGTTCCGCTCGCGGATTTTGCAGATTTTCGGCAAATCTGCGATCCGCAAACTCCCGCGAATTTTCCAAAAATCCGCGAATCCGCGAGCGGAACGGATCCGGGGAACAAATGTTCAAGCTTCAAGCTTGTAACTATTTTAGAAAGGCGCCAGCAAGCTGCCAGCACCATTCTAAAATAGTTACTAAGTTAGCTTCAACAGGAAGCACTAATAGATAAAATGCAGGTGCTCGAGCACCTGCTTTATTTTATCTATTAGTGCTTCCTGATGAAGCTAACTTAGTAAGTATTTTAGAATGGCGCTGGCAGCTTGCTGGCGCCATTCTAAAATAAAACAGGAGTGGGGCAGAGGGCAGAAGGTCACAGAGTGGGGCAGAGGGCAGAAGGGCACAGCATCGAGTGGGGCAGAGGGCAGAAGGTCACAACAACAAGTGGGACAGAGGGCAGAAGGGCACAACAACGAGTGGGGCAGGGGGAAGAATGGCACAAAAACGAGTGGGGCAGAGGGCAGAAGGGCACAAAAAACGAGAGGGTGGCAGTAATGAACCAGAGGGCGCATCGCGGTCTCGCACAAAACCCCCCCCCCCGCGAATACGCAAAGCGCCCCGCGAACACGGCAAGCGCCCCGCGAACCAGCAAAAATAAAAAAATCCGCAAATTCGCACAAGTTCGCGAATTTTGCGGATCACGAATTTGCAAATGAGCAAATTCGTGGATCGCGAATTCGCAAAATTCGCCCATGCTTAGCCGTGATCTCAGGTGCAGCATCTTAGCTAATACAAGCAGACATATGATAAGAAATAAGATTGTCAGCATAGTTACTATTCCATAAAATACAAAGGGAGAAAGCATGTTATAATGCTAATGGAAACAGGTTAAATATATACCTATATTTCACACTCCCGTGCTAGTACATTATTTTATAACTAAAGAAGGTCTCTTAGGCTTGCATAGGCGACCCCATACCTCAAGGATTGGCAGGAGTGAATCATATCAAGTTCTGCACAAGCTCTCAGCATACAAATGTTCTCCAAATGTGTTCAATCATGCCTACACAGTGCATTATTAAAGGCGCCAGTATCTAAGGTGGCCACAGCTGCATATGTGTTATGTCTAGAACGTGCGCTGATCAGTTCGAACAACAGCCACAGTGTTAAAATAACCTTGAAGGCCTCGGCACTCACTGTACAGACTAGGCTTACAAAGCAAGTCTAGCAATGTAGAAAAACAAGTTATTCTCATGTGAATCAAAACACTCAGCCTAACTCTAAACAATTATTAAAGTGTGTGTCGTGTGCAAAAGACAGCAGAAACGTAAAATGGCGTTTAAACTTCTAATAAGCTCATGCTAACTTAATACTGTGTGAATGCAAGGCTCAGCCCCACTACAGCCCTTAACACGCCCCTTCCAAAAACTAAGTTGCTAAACACAATTTGTGATTTGGTAACTTGCTACCTAACTGCAATTTGTCTTTTGTACATATCAAAAACCTTTCTTGCGGTCGCAAACCACTTGCAACCTAAAAAAGGTTTTGTACATATGGCCCAATATTATTTAAGCACAAGATTACAACAAAAAAGGTCACATTTCTAAATGTAGGTTTTATTTTGGACAGGATAATCAGTTGCTTGATGGGTTAGGAAACAAGATGAATGTAATACCCAGTGGCAGCCTCCACAGTGGCAGCCGCCACAAGCAAAGGTTCGGGGAGTGGGTGGAGGGAACGAGGTAGGAGAGCAGGCAGGGGGGAGGGGCTATTAGCAAAAATATATATAGAAAAAAAGAACTTACTTGAAGCCTCTGGCCACCTCCCGCGTTCCGCGTTGCAGCTCCTGTCCTCCTCCTGGTCCCAGCAGCCCATGGGACAGACTCTCATCCAATCCCCCTGCAGCTCTCATGCTATAAGAGCAGCACGGGGATGGCCTGAGCGGGCTGAAAAGACTTTTCGCTCAGACCAGGAAGTCTGTGGGGTTTCTCCACCCCGGCTGTTCAATGCAGCAGGTCTGGAGAAACCTAAGTGCGCAAGTGTGTTTGTCCAGCCTGAGACAGCCGGCCAAACACATATGCGCACTTAGGGAGTGCACATAGCACTCCTCCTCCCCCTTCCCATGTCTAAACCCTGCCCCTCCCTTCAGCACTGGCTCAGAGCCGGCAAATGAAAAATAAAACTATGCAAGAACATTGTTTTATTTTTCATTTGCTGACTGAGCGCCAGGCAGTTGGCCGACGTGCAGAGGAGCCGCCGCTGGCCAGTGCCTTGTTTCTGTGAATTGCGGCCGTACACCAATCTTACCGCTAAGACCTGGTGAGCAAAAATTGGGGTAGACATTTTCTTGTATTTCCATGGGTCACTGGTGAGGAAATATCAGTAAATTATCAATGACAGGTTCAGAAATCATCCCGATGGTGACAGCAATGCCTCATTTTGTAGATCACACTGTTGTTGCAGTATTAAGGCCCGATTCACATAAGAAATCGTCAATCAGCAGCCATGTAAGTACTTCTACACGTGGGTGCCAATTTGTAACTTTTGCCAATTCACGAAACGTTCCAGTGGTATATGTTGATTATTGCAACAGCTGCAGCTGTGCAGGCATTCTCATTGTAAGGCTAGATTTTAGGGCCTGTACCATTCTCCCTTGGGGAAAGGTAGCATCTCTCTATCTCTCTACATTTGTAGATTTTTTTATTTTTATTTTTGTCACAGAGAAACATTTTTGTCTATGGAGGAATCCCTTCCTGCATACCCGCACAAAGCCTGGGGGTGTTCTGCTCCCTTTACACACTGGAAATGAATTTACTCCACCTCTTGACTGATGTAAATCCATTAACATTTCCTGGCAGTGTCAGAGAGGAGTTTGGAACGTTAAAAACAGGTTTGTGGCTGTTCACAGACTCTAAAGATTTAACACGTTCTGAAACGTCAATGAGTACCTCTGGCCTGGAACTGTCATGGAGTAAACATGTACAGTAGCCAGTGGGTTTAAGACTGCAACACTTTTGTGATCACCTAGTAGACAAAAAACATCATCCGGCCCCTAATTTGTAGGCACTGCTCCACGAGGGGTGTGGTTTTTAAGGTAGAGGGTTGCTGACTAAAAAGGGCACTCATCTCCACTGCACCCTGCCTCCAAGTGCCGAAGCTGGAGATGGGATGTTCCCGCTTGTCTTCCCAACATGTTGCTGCTTTCAGGTCCCTTCAGCTCTGGGGTCCAACCAGATCCCCTTTTTTCTGCTGCAGTAGGCTACGTTGGTCATGCCTGCTGTAGTCCTTGTAGAAGAGAAATCGTTTTACCACTGTGCAATCTCTTAATTTTGGGACTTCTTGGTGGGGTCGGCTGGGGCAGAAAATAGGCCGAGGCACCAAAATAAAAGTGGACCTCCATTAGTGAATCAGACAGCTAAAAAAGTGCCCCATATTTGCAAATCAAGGAAGTTTAGAACTTATAAAGGTACACTGTATCAGTATTTTGCAAGGTTAGGAAGACTGCATGCATGCATTTGTATTAGCTGCAGCAATGTTTTTTATATATCAGGGAAATCAATAGTAAAATCCAGACAACTAGACTATAAAAGAGGCCCATACACAGCCACTAAGCGAGCCCACAGACTGACCTATCAGACCAGCCCATACACTGATTTGTGAGACTAGCCACAGGGGCACTGTCAGATTTCCTCACAGGCCAGTCCGACCCTGGTTCTAGTGATCACCTCAAGCACACAGGTGCTGGTAGTCCATGGTGTCCCTCATTTGTAAACAGTGATGTTCAATTTGAACCACCTGCAAAGACACCAGACCGATTAGAGATCGGATTGCTGGATTCTAAGACACGTACTCCTGTGACATCAAGGGAGAACAGTAGTTGAAAAGATTAGCAGTAAACTAATTGGGTCATGAAATTGGCTCTTGTGAGAGGCCGGCCTGGTATATGATGTCCACTTATGTAAGTGGACACCCTGCTCCAGTCCAGACAGCCCTTATGGTAATTTAAGAGGCCTTAGACCACCTTAGAAAAGCTCTCTAAATGGTAGCTGTGGAAAGCAGCCTTCAGATTTGGTCCAGAAGGAGTGTAAAGCAGCTTGTTTACCAGAATGCAATCTTATATGCATAGATTAAGTGAAAAAGAACCAAGGTGTTTATAAAAATATGTCTTTATTATATAATACTCTCTAACACATACAAAATCTCTTACCTGGGGATATGCACAATGCACACAATACTTTGCATAGAAATGACGTAATAACACAAAATACACAGAGGACCCCAGGGGCGGGGGACCAAACCATATACAAAGAAAGTGGTATAAGAATCACAACTCGGGTCAAGACTGTGTTGAGAGGACGTAGAAGAGCTTGGGACCCAAGGAACCATCCAAGGTGAGTAGATAAGGACCCCACGGAAAGCGCATGCAGTGTGGGAACACAAACACGTTCTCCATACAAATCAATGTGTAAGTCGCAGTTGAAATTTTAAAGATTAAGCACACTTCCCAGTGGACCCTGAAGAAACCCTGTGGAAGACAAAAGGTTGGAGAGCCACCCTACCCGTGGATACCCTACCACCCACGTTACCTACAACAGGTAAGCCGGATGCATAGGTGTGAATTGGAGACGGAAACCGCTGTCGAACCCAATAGAGGATTTCAGGAAAGTGCTGCTGCTCGAGAAGGAGAAAGTGTCCATTTGAATCCGGAGGTGGATTCAGGATGAGAAGAACCTGCAAGCAGAGGGGACAGAGTCTATGTCACTCAGGAATGACCAGGAGGTCTGGAAGACGAATTCCCACCGATGTCGTATGTTGCAGGAACGTTGGCGGTGACCTTGACTCTGCAGCTGTGAGGACTAGGTAATGCTGATGAAGACCAGGAGCCATGCACAAGCTGTCCCACATCGAATGTCAATAGTTGCAGGGTCGGTGTCTGACGGGGGCACCAGCAAGCCTTGACATCTGCGAACAACATAGAAGTCAGAGAATGTGCAATGTTGGGACCAGCAAGGTCCAGATGACTCACCACAAGCAGGGGAGTCAGAGTAGGCCTCAAGCAATCAGGGGAGCCCAAAAGAAAATAAAGGTGACCCTCACTAGGACCCACAGGACGTAGGGACTGGAGTAGCAAGAGGACTTTTAGCTGCTCACCAAAAGATGCAGGCCACAGTGCAATAAATGTGATGTGGTCAAAGACTTTGGTTACTGGAGAGGCTTGACACTGGGGCTACTCGGAGCCGAAGATCTTGGTAGAAGGGAATCAACAAGCCTTTGCAACTGCAAGTTGATGCGGTGCACAGGGGTTCAGTTCATGCAGCTCTCTCAGGTGGGATACTTGCCTCAAAGTTGGTGAGAGGGCAGGACAAGGCTTGAGAGCTGTGGAGAACCACCACCTGTGTTGCAGAACCTTTCGAAGTATGTAGGAGCTTAGGATCAGCAGACTGGCCAGCTTAGTTGCGGTGCCTGTGAATGCAGGGAAGTGACTCGTTCACTTCAACGGAGATTCCTTCAGGTGTCTTGGATCTCCACAGGCCTTGGAAGGTTCTTGCATGGTGCACAGGCACAGACGATGCAGCATACTGGAAAGGGGACGAAGTTGAGTCCAAACAAAGTCCAGAGAAGTCCAGTGTGCCTAGACGATCGAAGTAGACATGGTGTTTGAATTAAATTTTGCCCCACAACAAATCTAGGGACCCACACCAAGGTAAGCCCTTAAGTACCCTAAGGAAAGGGTTGGAACGATTCAGGGGACCCTCCCACGGAAGGGTTTCGACAGAGGTGAGGTTACTCCCATGTCCTTTGTCCAGTTTCGCGCCAGAGCAGGAGCTAACGGCTCCCAGAGCTAGTTTGAACTGGACTATGTGCACGGGGACCCCAAATGTGCCCCTCATGCAGTCTGAGTGGCGCTGGCAAGTGCACCCACCCTGCCCCAATACACTAAGTCCTGTCTGGGAGGTGGTCACACCACCCAGTGACAGGATACTTAGTGTTCTGCCTTCCCCTGCTCGAGCTTGGCTCAGCAGCACGAGGGCAGAATTGTGTATCTGGTCCGCAGCAGGCATGTTGTGCTGTCCGGGTTTATTAGACTGGCACCAGGAGCACTGAGAGCCTAATGGGGGACTCTTCCAGTGCTTGGAATCATACCTTGCACACCATTTATGGTGAGGGGGTATGATTCCAACATGTTTGATACCAAAAATGATAGGATTCGCTTTAGCCAATTTCAAGATGTTCATTGCATAAATACGCAGTGCCCCTCTATATAGTATATGGCTGTTTCACTTATAGGAGAATGGACTCTGTAGGGTGTAGGGGTGTCCTGCTCATGCAGGGCCACCCTCACACTTAGAACCAACCAACCTGCCTTCAGGATTGATAAGGCCTGCTATAGGGGTGACTTACAGGTTTTAAGTGCAGTAACCCTAGATATGGAAAACCTATATCTGTTGTAAGTTGTGCTAGCGCCAGCTTACACAGGCTGCAATGGCAGGCCTGTAGTTTCAGTTTGAATGGTGTCCAATGGGTGGCATAATACATGCTTCAGCCCATGGGGGGCCTCTGGGGTACCTATGCCCTAGGTACGTTAGTACCATATACTAGGGACTGATAAGGGTACCCCAGTATTCAATCTGGGATGTACCTAAGTACTAACCCCAACAGTTTAAGGGAGAAAGCAGAAAGACTGGGGTCCTGATAAGCAGGATCCCAGTCAGACAAGTCAAAAACAGCACAGCACCAGGCACAAAAGTGGGGGTAATAATGCTAAAGGATCCTACCTTTCTACAGCTCTCTCTACACAACCCACTCACAACATTAATACTGGTCTGTAAAAATAGCATGAAGGAAGGCAGCCAATACGCCAACCCATTTTTTTTCAGGAGGCTTAGTAATGACCCCTTCTTCGCTTACTCCAGACATTCATCTCTGCTCATAAACATGGGAGAACTTCCATATGTCGGAAAGACTATCAGTAAACGAAGGAGCAGTTTGGCCACATGCTGCAGCTGCAGGAAAATAGAACTTCACCTCAAAGATAGATTGGCACGGTTGGATTTGGTAGAGAGGAATCCATCTTGATGCCCTCAAGGCAGGTACCCGTGAAGACATCCAGGTGAGAGCTCATTAATCCCCACTGAAAACACATGAACTATCTGGCCTTCTTCATTGCCACAGAAGAGTCGTGATATTGGCCTCCATTCTTACCCCAACCTGGTGTGTTGAGTGGATGTCAAGGACATGCACAAACGTCTATCTCCTTCCATGCTCATGACGATCCGAGCTCGTTAAGAGTCACAGTGAAGCTGTGCTCATGACGAGCTGGGCTCATGACGAGTTGGGCTTGTCATAACAGCCGCAGCCCGCCCACGTGCGATGGATTCCCCGCCTGTGCGGGGTTGTGACGAGCTCAGCTCGTCATGAGCACAGCTCCACTGTGACTCATGACGAGCTGGGCTCGTCACGAGCACCGCAGCACTGCTGACCCCCCTAACCCCACGCACTATAGAAGAACTATGTTGATAAAGGTCCAGAACAGGAGCCCTGGACCAGCCCCATCTTAGAACTCCAGCAATAGTTAGTGTGAAACAACATGAACATCGGATGGATAGAAGCATTTACATGAGAAGACAGACCACATAGAACTGATCAGGTTATATTAACATCTGCAGTTGTTGCAGCCTGCTGCGACCACCACTTCCTTGCTTGCTTTTCTCTACTCATGCTGTGGTCTGGGTCTACGACTTCCCTACACAGGAAGGAAACCCAGCTATGCACAGCTTGCTGGGCTTACCGAGGCTCACACACCAGAGCAATGATGCAGAAAGAAGGACTGAGGTCATGATAAGTCAACAGAGTGATGGACTCAGGCACATTACTTTTACCTTTCACTGCAGTTTTCCAAACATTAAGTCAAGTGCAGCCCATGCCCTGGTATTCCTGTGGCTCCGGTAAAAGTGTATCCTTACAGTTTGCTGCAACAACCTTGCTAACAAGGTATTTTGTTTCCCTATTGAGGTCAAATGCTAAGCCATGTAAACTGTAGGAAGGTGGAATCTGACATGGTTGCCCCAATTTTTTTCCTGGCGTGTTGATGCTTTTTTACTTAATTTGGCTAGGTACCTGCAATTCAGGGCTCCAGCCTATCTGCTTTCCTCTCTGAATTGATTCCATGTACAATAGGTGCACTCCAGTTTGGTTACTGGGTTACCCTTATGAGTCCCTAGTATATGGTACCTTAGGTACCCAGGGCATAGGTACCCCAGAGGCCTACCAGGGGCTGCAGCATGTATTATACCACTCCTGGGAAGCCTTCCAAAATGACACCACAGGACTGCTACTGCAGCCTGGGTAAGGTGGTGCATGCACCCCTTACTAAGCTATAGGTTACCTATATCTACCTTAAATCACTGCACATGTAAACCTACCAGTCACCCCTATGGCAGGCCTTATCAATCCTGAAGGCTGGGTGCTTGGTTTTGTGTGAGATGGTGCCCATGCATGAGCTGAGCCCCTTTGCAGCATTCAGAGCCTATTCTCTGAGGCTATTCTGTGATGCAGCAAGACCATATACTCATAAGTGCATTATAACCTCGCGGTAAATGCTAACCTTGGAATTGCTGCACCAAAACATGTTCTGTTTGGTGTCACACACTTTGGAATTCTATCCCCGCCAGTCCTGGTGCGGGTAGAATTCCACCCTTCTAGAGGGAGAGACATGTACACACCAGTATACCCGATACCAGTTTAAAAGAGCCCTGGCATTACAAAATGGATACTGCAGCCACAGACACGAGTCTGGACTCCTGCTGCTGGATTAAACTCTAGCAGGGGCAGCCTTGACAATAGGTTTCCTGTCACAGGGAGGTGTAACCACCTCCCAGACAGGCTTTAGTTTATTGGGGCTGGGTGGGTGCACTCTGAGAGTGCTTTGAAGTCTGCACTAGGGGCACATTTGGTGTCCCTGTGCATAGCCCCGTTCAAACCAGTTGTGGGGGCTACTAGCCCCTGCTCTGGTGCAAAACTGGACAAAGGATTTACAACACAGGGAGAAGATTTCTAGACTTCTCAGAGGCCGACCCGAATCCGCAGCAAAGCTGAGACCTGCAGCCCTCATGAGTGACGTGGAACTAGAACTCCTGGACACCGTGCACATTTGCTAGTGCATTGACTTCTCAACGTATTTTGAACTTGTGCTTTGGGTCACTTGTAGCCCAAGCCCGAACACCATCTGCACTGAAGATTGTGAGCCTACACTCCACAAGTGTTTCATGAGCCCATTTCTTGCATTTCCAATCGAGGCTCCTTCGCGATCCCTGGTCTGTCAACTGGAGAGTCCATAAGAAGGCAACTATGATTTTCCTTGGGCTTCCCTGGTTGCTCCAGACGTGCCCTGACACCCCACCATGTGGTGAGTCCCTCAGACCTTGCTGGTCTACACCGAAGCATTTCTTGTATTCCTGTGTGGGTTGCTGTTGCCAAGGCTTGTTGGGTCCAATTCGGGCACTGACACCGCAGCACTTGACATCCTTTGTGGGGAGCTCGATTCCAGATCCTGGTCATCGTCGACCCCTCCTGGTCCTTGTGGCTGAAGAGTCAAGCTTCACCTCTTTCACCTGAAATCACCCGACATCAGTGGGCATTCGACTATAGTGCCCCTGGTCACTGGCAAGTGACCCAGACTCTGTTCCCTCTGCTTTCAGGTTCTTCTCATCTTCGATCCAGGTTTGGATCACACCGGACACTTTCCTCTACGACGACAGCAGAACTTTGCAGCAGATCGCCATTGAAAACTATGACGATTCCCGACACCAAAAGACACCTATGCACCCGGCTTCCCTGGGTGAGGTAACTTGAGTACTTCAGTGCTCCCATGGCTATTGGCCCTAGAACCCCTTAAGTCTAAAGGGGTTTGCTCAAAGTCCTCTCCTAGTTCTCCTTTGTCTTAAAATTTTCAACCGCGACTTTCCCCAAAGAAGATAATGGTGATTCACTTCAGTGTTCTCACACTGCACGCATCCTCCGTGGGTCCCCTGTGTCACTACCATGGGTGGTTCCTTGTGGCCCCAGTGATTCTACAGGCTCTAGGCCTTGTGTCTAGTCAAGTCATGGTTCTTATACCACTTTCTTAATATATGGTTTGGTATGCCCCTAGGGCTCAACTTATATGTGCTAATTTTCTGTGTGATATTAAGTTTACCGAATGTACTTTTGCCTCTAGCCTCATAAAGAGACTAGTGGGAAGTGTTTAGAATAAATACATATATTTTATATATTTATATACCTGGTGTGGTTCTCCTTTCATTTGGTCATTCACAAGATTATAGGCTGGTAAAACAAGCTGCTTTAAATTCCTCCAAGACTTAGCCTGAAGGCTGCTCTCCGTAGCTACCACTAGGATAGCTTTCAATAAAGGTTGTCTTTAACCTATCATCAATAAGGGTTGTTTGGACTGGTGCAAGGTGCCCACTTGAATAGTGGACAGCATATGCCAGGCCAACTACTCACATAAACAAAAAGTTGGTGGAATATTATTGTTACGATCGCAAACCTTTAAAGCATTTGAATTTGTTAATTTGGTTAGCTGTGTATTTATAACCCCTTTACGAGGGTTCCTTTAGAGCATGTGCTATCATTTTCGGGAAAATATTGACACTATATGGGTGAGAACTCCCAAACTGACATCATCCTTTGACCTTTCCCTTTATCCCCTAGAGTGTTTCTCAACTCTTGGCTCTAATTTGCAAAGCAAAGCTAATTTCTGCCAGGTAGAGAAATAAACAGTTCTCCTCTTTTCAACCCACATAAAAGTAGCCTCTGGGTGAGCTGTGGTGACTGCTTAGTTGGTGGCAGTGAGGATGAAATAGTGTTACTAAAACCTGATTATGTATCTATTGGGGTGAGTTCTACCTTTTTTGGTCAATCTAACCTGACATTTTCCTCTGTCCCATATGTGCAAGTAACATAGTGAAATGTGGTCTCTTCACGTCTGAGTTCCTTGCTAGAAGAGCTCAGTGAACAAGACCATGTTACCTCCACTACAGAACAACCCCTCTCTTTTGTGTGTGTCCCTGCATGAGGGCTTGAAAGTCTGAGTTTATTGAATACAGCTTGGGTCTACATATATTGCCTTCCTTCTACATATGTACCTTCCTTGTACTTTTATTTATATATACGGTTTTGTACAGCACGAACGTGACCCACGAGGGTATCAGAGCGCTTTACAGTATACAGTTTAAAACATAAAAAGATGAGATAATATACAAGCATTTGGTATTCGTCATTACGTACAAAGAGGTATGTAGTATATGGTTAACATAGCTGACCTGTAGCCAACAGAACATTGCACAATATACAGTTATTGAGCGTTAGGAGGTTGTGATAATAAACATCCATATATGTTCTCCTTCAGTCTACCGTCGGAATGTAGTATATGGATAATATAGGAGACCCGAGGCCAATAGAGCATTACACTATATACAGTTATTGAGCATTGCGTGTATTTAATGATAAACATACAAATAATATTCTCCTTCATTCCACCAGAGGTAGGCAGTGATAAGAGGATCGTCTAGGTGACTCAATGTCACTTATGTATCTTTGTATTTATTGCTTTGCTTCTAGTTCATTTATCTCCAATGCACTACTCTATATCTTACCCTATACCTCCCTCAATATATCCCTCCACAATCCTCATTCTATCCAAATAACAAACCCACATGTCCACCACTCAAATTAATTTCACATCTACCTATACTAATTCACCACAAATCTCTTTGGTTTCAGGAGTAGCGTGCTACCTGTAGAAAAGTGTTTTAACACCTCCTCTGGGGTAGGAAGCGCTATATAAATGAAATTACAATTATGATTAGGTCCCCATGGGTCCTCTTGGGAGCGTCACTGCAAAAATTGTTCTTCCTTACATCTCGGGAATGACTCTATTGTTCCTTGGGTCGATGGGCCATTATCCCCATATTCCGTCTCAGGGAGACGCTGTAGTTCGACTGTCTGGCCTAATACCAGAAAAGACGCCCTGGCATTCTATACCTGGATCTGACATGAGGGCCTCAGGGAAAAGACAGACAATCCATTTTTATTCCTGACTTGTTGTCATCAGAAAATGCAAGTTAAGCACAGTCTCTGATTGGAGCTGGGCCCCTAAACAGCTACTTACAAATCTGGATTTATAGCATCAGGACAAATGTATCCTGTACAGAAAGATGTACATGAACTGAAACTCTAAGGGATATCTGCCATTACTGCTCAGGATAAACAATTGCATGTGGCCTGTCTCCATCAAGGGGGAGGCGAGCTGAGATGCTGTTCTACCTGATGAACTGCCTATTGCTCTACTCAAGAACTGCCAGAAGTGACTCAAGCAACACCAGTATAAAGAGCAAGAGCAGAGTCTGGCAATCCTCCAGTGAGCATGGGAACTGGCTGAGTGAAGGATATACAATCATGGATGAAGAAGATCCAGACAAACAGAGAACTTAGTTTACAAGCATGAAGCTTAGTGGCTGGAGAGATGTTAGCATGACTGCTGGGCTTATTCCAATGCACAGAGAAGAATGAATCCTCTGGAGAGACCCATATCTTTCAGCGGAAGATGCCTCTGTTCTTCCTTGATAACGGCCTAGGACTGATATCCTTCTGGTGGGGTAACAAGCTAATCCATACACCACTGTGTTTCTCTCCAAGCTCTGTCCAGTGACCACTCCAGACCCTGAAGTTGAGAGCTCTTGACCCCTTTGCCCCTGAGACCTGTCCCAGAAAAAGCCCATTCTTATAGGAGTCTACCAGTGAGATAATTTTGCAACCAGTGGTTTCCAAGATACAAGCAATTGAAGCTTGCCTAGTAGAACTCACAGCCACTTTATCATCACCAGCATTTCTATCAGGACTCCAGGATGTTTGTGGCAGGTGAAAAAAGACATCCACTATCCATCCATTTTCCATATCTTAGACATTAAAGTCTATCCATTAGATCCTACCATTCACCTGGTGCTGCAGGGCCCCAGTAAATGCCTTGAAGATCTTGAAAAACTCTGTAACAAAGTGTTATTTTCTGTCCCGACCTTGAATTTCCGAGCTGGAAGGAGAAGGGAGTGATTTATTAACTCATCCTTTGCCCCTCTGTGCTGATAGCCAAATTCCCCTAGCCAACTAGTAAAGCAACTGTTATGCTTGAGTAGGCAAAACCCTCTTGTTTCTGTTGTCTTGTTATAGATCATTGAAAGTAACCATGAAATATAAACACATTGTATAGCTAGTGTATAGCTCTTACCTGCACTATAATTGTACCGCCACTCGCATTTTGCAGGACTTAGGACTTCTTGGAAACCGCATCGCGGTATTTTGGCCGCCATCTTGGGTGTGTGTAGCCAGGAGGTGCCAATTAACGGGCGCCATCTTGGGTGTGGGGCCAGAGATCTGCCTCGCAGGACTCCCGCGCTCAGAGGAGGGATTTAAGCAGGAACTCCCTCAGTCCAGGTAGACTTTACCTGCCACTGCACGCTCGCGTAAGCTGCTGCTGCTATCTGCTGTTTTATAATTTCAAAACTCACTTCACGTGCACTTGCACTACCGCGCTGCTCGACTTAGGGGGCAGTCGCTTCTTTGCACATTGGGGACATCTTCTGGGGTCATAACTAGTGTATAGCTCTTACCTGCACTATAATTGTACCGCCACTCGCATTTTGTGGGACTTAGGACTTCTTGGATTAACGGGTGCCATCTTGGGTGTGGGGCCAGAGATCTGCCTCACAGGACTCCCGCGCTTAACGGCTATATAGGATGTGCCACTCCCAAGTGCGCAGCGTTGGCGCGCAGCGGGCGCACAACAGGCACGCCAGAGGTAAGCCCGTTTGCGCCCGCTTGCGCACTTGTCGCGCCCAGCGCCAGCCACGCGGTCCCTGATTCTCAAACTCCCGAACACCTACTCCAGGACTGAGCTTATTCAGCTACGTCAACTCCCCCAGGCAAGCCAGGCGCTGAGTAACAACTCCGTTAAGTCGGAGGTGTTGTCCTGTGGTCTGCTTAATGTCCGCTCGCTTTGTAAACATCATGTTGAAATCGCTCTCCTAATAGATTCTTATGGGTTGGATGTGCATTTTCTAACTGAGACGTGGACCCAAGCGGACAGCGATGTAGAACTCGGATTGGCCTGTCCACCGGGTTATAAAATCTTTCCCTGCCCGAGGCTGGGAAATAGAGGTGGAGGAAAAGGACTCATCTTTAGAGACTCCTTGGCCTTTTCCCTATTTGAGGTCAAAGCGGTCCAAGGGTTTGAACTCACGGGCTTCTCGCTCAAAGGACACAAAGGTGTTCTGCAATCCGGACTGCTCTGTTATAGACCGCCGGGCTCTGCATTATCCAAGATACCAGATCTGGTAGATTTTATTTACGATCGTTCAAACTCACATGCCAGATTACTTATTCTGGGGGACTTCAATCTATGGCCTAATGGGCCTCTAGATACAGCCTACAGGGAACTGTGCCAGGCCTGCAGCAACCTCCAGTTGCAACAGCTGGTACTATCTCAGACCCATTCGAAGGGTCATGCCTTAGACCTGGTTTTCTCAGAATACTTCCAGGTGGTGATCAGGGAAATAGCCTTTCAATGCTGGACGGACCATGCATTAGTTCACTTCTCCCTTTACCTTCCTGCGGAATCTCTCAGAAGGAATGGTACGGACTCCATCAAGGCCAATAGGCAGTGGTCCAAGCTTCTGCACAACCCTGATCTTCCTTCTTTGCTCCCCAGAGGTTTTAAATTGAAGGAGAGTTTCGAGGTGAGCTACTCTAGCCTGTGTCAGCAAATTACCAACTCGCTGGACACGCTGGTTCCTCTACGAAAACCTAGAGCCAGGCGAAGGCCTGCCATGCCATGGTACTCAAACAACCTTCTCCAATTGAAACACCGGTGCAAACAGGCAGAAAGGGTCTGGAGGAAGTCCTATTCTGAGACTGCTTAATCTCTATACAAACTAGCACTGCTGGAATACAAAGCCCAGATTAAATGCGCCAAAGCTAAATACTTTGAGGCCACACTGACGCAGGCAACTAACAAATCGCAGACTTTGTTTAAAATAGTAAACGACCTCTCCAGGCAGGCTTGCGCGGCTAACAACATCCCAGCCTCACAATCTCTCTGGGATTTTCTAGCAAAAGCATTTGAGGATAAAATTGCTAATATTCTGAGTGGTCTCTCTTCTCTAGGCACTCCTTGCCCCCAGCCCTTGCCCGTCCCTGTATTATCCCACACTTCAGTCGAGTTGGAAGAACAGGCAGCTCACCGGCGACTGGAGAGCTTTTCTCTCCCCCGTTCGATGAGTTTTGTGCATTGGCAAGTGAGGTGTCTTCTGGCTCCCCTCTTGATCCACTCCCTCACAAACATTGGAAATCTTTCCAGGAGGAACTCTTCCAGCCTTTATACTCCATCTGCCATCAGTCTTTTAGCACTGCCACAGTCCCAGATAGCTGGAAGCTCGCAGTGGTCTCCCCTCTCCTAAAGAAACCCACTCTTGACCCCACCTGTCTGTCTAACTATCGGCCACTCTCGTTGCTCCCTTTTCCAGTCAAGATCATGGAAAAGCTTGTGACCTGGTCTCTATCCAGCTTCTTGGAAAGTAACACCTGTCTGGATGTGGCCCAGTTCGGCTTCCGGCCGGCTCACGGTACGGAGTCGGCGCTGGTGGTCGTGTTGGACACCCTTCGATCATGGGTCGACAATGGTCAAGCAGCCTTCTTAGTGCTGCTCGACATGTCGGCCGTGTTCGACACGGTCAGCCACTCCATTCCTATCAACAGGCTGGTGGAGGCCGGGGTAGCAGGATTGGCACAAGATTGGCTGATCTCCTATCTACAGAACAGACACCAGGTGGTGGCTTTACCCCCTTTCCGTTCGGGCATTAGGAGAGTAGGACAGGGTGTCCCTCAGGGGTCAGCGATCAGCCCCATCTTGTTTAACCTGTACCTTTGCTCCCTGATCAATTTGATCAAATCCTTCGGCATCTCTGTGATCAAGTATGCCGACGACACCCAGCTCATTTTCTCCCTTGAAGGAGAAGATGCTGTGTCTACAGAGACCTTCCACCGCTGTATGAATGCCACTGCCGACTGGTTGAAAAACAACTCTCGCCAGTTTAATAGCTCTAAGACCGAGGTACTCAACTGTTCATCGGACCGCGTTTCACGTCCTCTACCATCTGACCTTTTGCCTTCTTCCTCCTTGGGCAATGTGGTGGCGGCGGACTCTGCCCGCAACCTCGGAGTCATGTTTGACTCTAACCTTCAGCTGGACGGCTTTGTGAACAAAACCATCTCAACATGTATGCTTCTACTCTGCACCTTGCGGAAAATCCTTCCCTTTCTTCCGATTCAGGCTAGGCCGGAGGTGGTGCGTGGCATTATCCTTAGCAGGATAGATTATTGCAGTGCACTGCTTCTGGGGGCACCTGGCACTTTGATCAACAAGCTGCAGCGCATTCAAAATATGGCTGCGAAGTTGGCTCTCTCTAGGCCGCGCGCTGCCTCCTCTTCTCTCGCACTTAAAGACCTCCACTGGCTGCCAGTCCAGCAGCGAATCCTTTTTAAATCATCCTGCCTGGTCTTCAAAATCCTACATGACCAAGGTCCAGTCATGCTACTCAACCTCTTTTCCTGGTACCACGCAGCGAGACCTCTGCGCTCCTCTTCAGCATATCTTGTGGTGGTCCCGAGGATCCATAGGCTACGGATGGGGGGCCGGTCCTTTGGACACGCGGCTGCCAAGCTCTGGAACTCCCTCCCTCTGTCCTTGAGAAGCCTGAAGGACTTCCCATCCTTCAAGAAAAGTTTAAAAACCCATCTTTTCCCTAGAACAGCATAACAACGTGACTGTGTAGCTGGTCCAGTAGAGTCAAAAGCGCCAGGATACCCTCTGGGTGGCAGATTCGCGCTATATAAGTGCATAATACATACATACATAATACATTGCAAGCCGCAACATTGCGATATGGTTGAGTACATACATTAAAACAGTTTTTGGGCTTTTCAGATCTTTACCAGGGCATTCTACTTTCACTGTTCTATTTTCCTACTCATAATAAAAATGTGTTCCTTAAGGAAGGAAACCCAACAGGCCACAGAAGGCACTCCTCCCCAAGGCAGGCGGCGGGGAGTACAATGCATGACTGACTGACTGACAGTATTACTGGGGTAAAAACGAGCTTCGACATAACCACACATGCATTAGAGTTGGGTAAAGAGCCATGTCTTAATTTCTTTCCTGAAAGCCCATCTGTTAGATAATCTTCTCAGATGTACTGGTAGTGTGTTTCAGAGTTTGGATGCTAAAAAGGAAAACCGTTTTGCTCCGCAGCGTGCTCTATTTATCTTAGGAATTTGTACAAGGCCAAGGGAGGATGACCTTAAAGGCCGCAGAGGAAGGTAATGCGAAAACAGAGCTTGCAGATCCTCGGCCCCATCTCCAAACAAAGCTTTGTGCACCAGGCAAAGTGACTTAAAATAAATACATCGTCACACTGGAAGCCAGTGAAGTTTCTTTATCGCTTTCGATGTCGGCTGATGTTTAAGTAACCCAAGCAGAACTCTGGCTACCGCATTTTCAATATACAGAAGTTTAGCCAGTTGAGCAGCACCAGCTCCCAAATAAAGGGCAATACAATAGCCAATTCTAGATAAAGTGGTGGCTACTACCACCGTTTTCCTCAGGGAGAAGGGAATGTAAGGGAGAATCTTTCTCAAGCCCCTTAGCATAAAAAAGCAAGCAGATGAGACCTGATTAATCTGCAACGCCCAGGTGAGGTTTTTATTGAACATAACTCCGAGATTCCTGGCCTTTATAACCGGCACGGGGCAAGTGCCACCTGTAATAGGCCACCACAGCTGATTCCAGATTGAGTCTTTCGAACCAAACTCCAAGACTTCCGTTTTCTCAGCGTTCAGCTTCAGAAAGTTAGAGCTCCTCCAGGACATCAAAGCTGAGGTACATTTACAGAAGTCAGCTGCCATAGCATCTGCAGACTCAGTTACAGAAACTATAAGCTGAGTATCATTGGCGTAAGACACCAATGTGAAGCCATAACTCTTTACCAATCTGGCCAGAGGGGCTACGTAAATATTGAAAAGTGTTGGTGATAAGGCCAAGCTTTGCGAGACTCCACCCGGAAGTGTGAATTCCTCCGATCGGTATCCATCCCAAAGGATCATTTGTTTTCTAAATGCTAAAAAGGAGGATAAGAGAGAAAAGGCTGTACCACTGATATCTGCATCCTGTAGCCTTTGATTTAATACCGCATGGCTTACAGTATCAAAGGCTGCTGTTAAATCGAGCAGGACCAGTATCACCCTTCCTCCTTCATCCATCACCTTACCAATCTCCTCTTCTGCCATAATCAAGGCTGTCTCCGTAGAAGGTTTTAAACGGAAACCATGTTTCGAGTTATCCAAAATGTTATTGGTCTCAAGATATGATGTTAGTTCTAGATTTATTGCTTTCTCCAGGACTTTGGCAGCAAACGGTGATCAGGAGATAGGACGATAGTTCTTTTCGTCAAGTGGATCCAACTTAGATTTTTTTTAAAGGGAAGAATACAAGCTTTTTTCCATGCCTTGGGAAAAACTCCTGCAGACAGAATTGTATTTATTACCGGAGATAATGACATACTAATCTCCCCTGGGGTCAGATGAAGTATGTACGATGGACAGGAGTCCGGGGGGAGCCGGATTTAATATTTAACACCAGTTCCACTACTTTTTCTTCTGTAATTAGTGGGAAAGATAGCAGACCTTCATGCCCCACCCTATATTCAGATTGAGCTAAGGCATCTTCTCCTGTATTATTTGCTGATTTTTCCAAACTGTCATAAACAGATTTCACCTTGCTTTGGAAAAAACCCGCTAATTTATCTACAAATTTTTGATCAGGTGTGAACATTACATCCCGCGGGCATTTCAACAAGGCAGAGACAGTTTGAAATAAGTATTTTGAGGAGTTAGTGGCTCCTTGGATTTAGGTATTATACAATATAGCTTTAGCCTGTATAATTGCGGCCTTGTATTCTTCCAAGGCAGCGCAACATTCTTTCTTCTGTACATCATCATATTGGGATCTGCAGATACGTACTAAGCCCACGGTGCTGAAGCCACACAAAACCTAATGGCTTGGGGCATGGGTGGCAAGCCTGTTCTACAAACGAAATGTGATAACTATGCTTGGAATAAATTAGGAGAGGTACAAGAAACTACTAAAGCGAACACACAAGTACAAGCCTGCACACCCACCCGACAGCATGAACTTACCCTTCAAGATAATATGGCCGCCATCAACAATGTCCACACCTCCCTAGAATCGAGACTGGACACAGTAAATATAGAAATCTCCCTGGTTCGAGCTGATCTCCGAAACATGGAAACCAGGGTCAAGGAAGTGGAGGAAACCACCACACTAGCCACCGACACAGCAAGTCTTAAACAAGAAGTGCTGATGCTACAAGCCAAGCAAGACAGGATGGAGGCCCAGCTGGATGAATATGAAGGGAGGCGCACTGGAACAATATACCCAATCTTGGAGTGCCAGAACGCCAGAAGGGCCAGCAACAGAGCTATTTGTTGAAGATCTAATTACTAAACACCTGCAACCAAAATGTCTGTCAAACAATTTCTCGATTGAAAGACCTCATCAAGTCCCAGGCGGAAGGCTAAGGCCGGGGCCCCTTCAAGGTCAATAGTTGCAAGGGTCTTCAACTTTCGAGACAGAGACGTTATCATGCAAAAGGCGTGCATCGCCCCACCCAAGAAATTGAAAACAGTACGATCTCCTTCTTCCCAGATTTCACGATTAGAGTACAAAAACAGCGCGACGTTTCCTAGCAGTCAAGAAAGCACTCAGGGAAAAAGGCATCAAATATGCAATGCTCTGTCCGGCGAAACTGCGATTTGAAGCAGATAGGAAAACGTTCTTCCTCTCCTTACCAGAGGAGGCATGGGACTGGCTCGATGGCTGGTGGCAAGTTGTGAACTCAGGCAGAGACGGAAATGGAACCGCAACAGGAAACCCTAGTATGTTCAAAGGACTCAGAGCAAGACATTGCAGAATCGGCAGGGAAAGAATGAGAACTGTCCGGCTGTGAACAGTCAAACACCAAATAATCAAATAACAAGACTACCCCGGAGCACCACCCAGCTCTGATCGGACTTACTCTGCAATGTTGGGTGTGGATGGGTTCGGATTCCGCTTATCCCAGGACACTTCATCATGAGGGGAAGGTTTGCGCTGGCAATAGTTGGCAGCTGCTGAGAAGCTGGTGCACAGAACTAGTCAGTACTATGGTATGGAGAAGGGTTTGGGTGGGATTGGGGACGGCACGGCACGTCCTGGCCACGGACCTCTTTTCTTTTTGCTGGGAGGGCGTCAGGCTCTCTTCTAAGTTGTGGGCCGGGGCGAGTAGTTCAAAGTCCGGCAGCAGGGCAGGTTTTTTTCTAGGGTGGGAGGAACTTGTCATTAGCAGGTTGTTTACATTTAATGTTGTGATGTTGCTACTATTGGATACACTGATATACGGGCTACAGGATGAAAATTCAGGGTAGTGGGGTGGGGGAGGAGGGAGAGGGTGGGTTTATTATCCCCGGCTAGGATATGGCTCATCAGGTTAGGTCTGCACTTAGGGTCCTGTTGTGGAATGTTAATGGGCTAAATGATAGAATTAAACAGTAGACATTATGTAGACATTCTTCTGATCTGGTCTTACTGCAGGAGACACATTTGAAGGGCAATTGCTACTTGGAACTCAACAGATTTGGATACACCCTCCTGGCACACGCGGGATTTACCTCTGGCTCTAGTACTAATCAGGAAAGCAGTACCCAAGGGAGGATGACCTAAAAGGCCGCAGAGGAAGGTAATGCGAAAACAGAGCTTGCACATCCTCGGCCGCATCTCCAAACAAAGCTTTGTGCACCAGGCAAAGTGACTTAAGATCAATACGTCGTCGTACTGGAAGCCAGTGGAGTTTCTTTATCGCTTTCAATGTCGGCTGATGTTTAAGTAACCCAAGTAGAACTCTGGCTGCCGCATTATGAATAGACTGAAGTTTAGCCAGTTGGGCAGCACCTGCTCCCAAATAAAGGGCATTACAATAGCCAATTCTAGATAAAGTGGTGGCTACTACCACCGTTTTCCTCACGGAGAAGGGAATGTAAGGGAGAATCTTTCTCAAGCCCCTTAGCATAAAAAAGCAAGCAGATGAGACCTGATTAATCTGCAATGCCCAGGTGAGGTTTTTATTGAACATAACTCCGAGATTCCTGGCCTTTATAACCGGCAAAGGGGCAAGGGCCACCTGTAATAGGCCACCAAAGCTGATTCCAGATTGAGTCTTTCGAACCAAACTCCAAGACTTCCATTTTCTCAGCGTTCAGCTTCAGAAAGTTAGAGCTCCTCCAGGACATCAAAGCTGAGGTACATTTATAGAAGTCAGCAGCCATAGCATCTGCAGACTCAGTTACAGAAACTATAAGCTGAGTATCATTGGCGTAAGACACCAATGTGAAGCCATAACTCTTTACCAATCTGGCCAGAGGGGCTACGTAAATATTGAAAAGTGTTGGTGATAAGGCCAAGCTTTGCGGGACTCCACTCGGAAGTGTGAATTCCTCCGATCGGTATCCATCCCAAAGGATCATTTGTTTTCTAAATGCTAAAAAGGAGGATAAGAGAGAAAAGGCTGTACCACTGATATCTGCATCCTGTAGCCTTTGATTTAATACCGCATGGCTTACAGTATCAAAGGCTGTTGTTAAATCGAGCAGGACCAGTATCACCCTTCCTCCTTCATCCATCACCTTAACAATCTCCTTTGCTGCCATAATCAAGGCTGTCTCCGTAGAATGTTTTGAACGGAAACCATGTTTCGAGTTATCCAAAATGTTATCGGTCTCAAGATATGATGTTAGTTCTAGATTTATTGCTTTCTCCAGGACTTTGGCAGCAAACGGTGATCAGGAGATAGGACGATAGTTCTTTTCGTCAAGTGGATCCAACTTAGATTTTTTTTTTAAAGGGAAGAATACAAGCTTTTTTCCATGCCTTGGGAAAAACTCCTGCAGACAGAATTTTATTTATTACCGGAGATAATGACATACTAATCTCCCCTGGGGTCAGATGAAGTATGTATGATGGACAGGAGTCCGGGGGGAGCCGGATTTAATATTTACCACCAGTTCCACTACTTTTTCTTCTGTAATTAGTGGGAAAGATAGCAGACCTTCATGCCCCACCCTATATTCAGATTGAGCTAAGGCATCTTCTCCTGTATTATTTGCTGATTTTTCCAAACTGTCATAAACAGATTTCACCTTGCTTTGGAAAAAACCCGCTAATTTATCTACAAATTTTTGATCAGGTGTGAACATTACATCCCGCGGGCATTTCAACTAGGCAGAGACAGTTTGAAATAAGTATTTTGAGGAGTTAGTGGCTCCTTGGATTTAGGTATTATAAAATATAGCTTTAGCCTGTATAATTGCGGCCTTGTATTCTTCCAAGGCAGCGCAACATTCTTTCTTCTGTACATCATCATATTGGGATCTGCAGATACGTACTAAGCCCACGGTGCTGAAGCCACACAAAACAGAATGGTGTGGTGGGAACTCCTGGTCCCCGTAGAAAGGTATAACAACAATGGAGGAGTACCCCCTGGGAAGGAAAATACAGAAAAGAATTACTTCTGTATCTAGAGCTTAAGGCTCAGGTTAGCACTAAGTGCCCCAGCCCTATACCGGACAGTGTTTGTCCTTGAAGAACACCCCTCACTCACCAACCTGGTTGGTGACATGCTTCATCATCGGGGTCCCACCCCATAGGCCGAGTGCCCATAGGGTGTGCTGCGACACCTGATTACAGTGGAGCGGGTTTCTTGTTTTTTATATGTGCAGGAAAAATACTGTGATAAGTGTATTAAAAAGGGCCAAGACTACTCACTCCAAGACTTTATTCTTGAGTGCTTAGACCCTGTTAAAAACAGTAAAAATAGCGAATTGTGCTATGTGATTTAATTACTTACCGAACATTATCTGTCGGTAGGGCACAATCCAGATGAAATACTATGGACCACAATTGAGCAAATCAAACCAGGAACCAACATGACCCAACGTCTTTTTGAAAAAGAACAAAGGTGGGTTTATAGACTTGCAACGCACAAGACTGGCTTGAATGGCAATATTCCATGGAATACAGTCTTGGGGTGAATTCCCCAACTGAACCCTGTTCCGAAAAAAACCCTACCAGTGGCGACTCTATTTTGAGGTCCAGATAAAAACTTGAATTCGCAGTTTGCCCCTAGACAACATTTGGACTGACTCCTTGTCCATTTGCTCTGGTTCTGTTTCTTTTTCCCTTTCTTTGTGTCGAAAGGTTTTTCCTTTCTTGTTTCTCAAATCCTAAGGATTGACCTGACGGGGTCTCTTTAAGGGCCCCGTCCTTTCCATTTGGACGTGGTCCCTTTAAGAGCCCCGTCTATTCACCTACGCGGTTGCTGCAGCAACAGCCACAGCGGAAGCCAAGTGATCGGAACCAGAAAGGGGAACCGCCCCTGTGATCTGATTGGCCCGCCCAAAACACCCGGACCAGTCCATCCAGGAAGTAACGCAGAGCTTACTTCTCGGCGCCGCTGATCCAAGTGAGCACTCCACGGGGCATTCGCGAGTATCAACCAAGTAGGTTTGTACTCAAGATGAGCAGAAGCCGCAAGTAAGTGCTAGTTTGAGATAATTGCATGATGCAGATCATGCGGCAAGATACGTCAGCCCTGCACTAGATGTATCAAATTGAGGCGGAATCTAACTGTATGTTCGCCCGTTATTATTTTTCTAACTCTGTAGGTGACGGATACTTGCCGTCTTGGATTACCCGATGCCCATGAAGCGATAGTTACCGCTTCAAGTGTAAGCAGAGCAAGAATCTCACTTTCTCTTATTTTTCATCTAGATAGTAACCCGCTGAATTGCGGCACAATTCCTTAGTTGCCGATCACTCCCAGCAGTGCCTGAGTGAGCTTTGACACCGCGTTCTAGTGGCGATCGCTCTCCCACACCTCCTCCTCACTTTTCCCGGCAAAACAGCAAATTCACTAAATGCTGGGTTGTTTTTTCATTTAAACACATTTATGCTCTAGTAATTACCGTTTGAGCACTACCGTCTATCATTAGCGATAGACCACGGGTACGACCTGATATATAAGGTGTTCTCATGTCACCTTACCTTTGGTGAACCCACCAAGCACATTATCTGTTAATTGTGTACCCTTGTTTTGTCTTCCCCAGTACGTTAACCCAACCCTATACGTTTTTTCTCTTACAGGTTTTTCCCGATTCAGGATAAAACACTCTTTTACACAAGACCACAATTTGCGGTCTTTATTTGAACGAGGGCTGGACGCGCCTTAGCGTGTGCGGACCACCCCGCTCATAACTCACGGTCCTGACGAAAACCAAAATTTTTTTTTTAAATGGTTGAAACATGTAGACCTACTTTTAATTAAATCACATAGCAAACTTCGCTATTTTTACTTATCACACTTCTCGAGACACCGAAGCCTTCCTAAATAGGCACAGGTGCCACATTGTTTTTAACAGGGTCTAAGCACTCAAGAATAAAGTCTTGGAGTGAGTAGTCTTGGCCCTTTTTAATACACTTATCACAGTATTTTTCCTGCACATATAAAAAACAAGAAACCCGCTCCACTGTAATCAGGTGTCGCAGCACACCCTATGGGCACTCGGCCTATGGGGTGGGACCCCGATGATGAAGCATGTCACCAACCAGGTTGGTGAGTGAGGGGTCTTCTTCAAGGACAAACACTGTCCGGTATAGGGCTGGGGCACTTAGTGCTAACCTGAGCCTTAAGCTCTAGATACAGAAGTAATTCTTTTCTGTATTTTCCTTCCCAGGGGGTACTCCTCCATTGTTGTTACGCCATCAACAATGTCCACACCTCCCTAGAATCGAGACTGGACACATTAAATATAGGAATCTCCCTGGTTCGAGCTGATCTCCGAAACATGGAAACCAGGGTCAAGGAAGTGGAGGAAACCACCACACTAGCCACCGACACAGCTAGTCTTAAACAAGAAGTGCTGATGCTACAAGCCAAGCAAGACAGGATGGAGGCCCAGCTGGATGAATATGAAGGGAGGCGCACCGGAACAATATACGCAATCTTGGAGTGCCAGAACGCACAGATGGGCCAGCAACAGAGCTATTTGTTGAAGATCTAATTACTAAACACCTGCAACCAAAAGGTCTGTCAAACAATTTCTCGATTGAAAGACCTCATCAAGTCCCAGGCGGAAGGCTAAGGCCGGGGCCCCTTCAAGGTCAATGGTTGCAAGGGTCTTCAACTTTCGAGACAGAGACGCTATCATGCAAAAGGCGCGCATCGCCCCACCCAAGAAATTGAAAACAGTACGATCTCCTTCTTCCCAGATTTCACGATTAGAGTACAAAAACAGCGCAACGTTTCCTAGAAGTCAAGAAAGCACTCAGGGAAAAAAGCATCAAATATGCAATGCTCTGTCCGGCGAAACTGCGAATTGAAGCAGATAGGAAAACGTTCTTCCTCTCCTTACCAGAGGAGGCATGGGACTGGCTCGATGGCTGGTGGCAAGTTGTGAACTCAGGCAGAGACGGAAATGGAACCGCAACAGGAAACCCTAGTATGTTCAAAGGACTCAGAGCAAGACATTGCAGAATCGGCAGGGAAAGAATGAGAACTGTCCGGCTGTGAACAGTCAAACACCAAATAATCAAATAACAAGACTACCCCGGAGCACCACCCAGCTCTGATCGGACTTACTCTGCAATGTTGGGTGTGGATGGGTTCGGATTCCGCTTATCCCAGGACACTTCATCATGAGGGGAAGGTTTGCGCTGGCTGTAGTTGGCAGCCGCTGAGAAGCTGGTGCACAGAACTAGTCAGTACTATGGTATTGAGAAGGGTTTGGGTGGGATTGGGGCACGGCACGTCCTGGCCATGGACCTCTTTTCTTTTTTCTGGGAGGGCGTCAGGCACTCTTCTAAGTTGTGGGCGGGCGAGTAGTTCAAAGTCCGGCAGCAGGGCAGGTTTTTTGCTAGGGTGGGGGGAACTTGTCATTAGCAGGTTGTTTACATTTAATGTTGTGATGTTGCTACTATTGGATACACTGATATACGGGCTACAGGATGAAAATTCAGGGTAGTGGGGTGGGGGAGGAGGGAGACGGTGGGTTCATTATCCCCGGCTAGGATATGGCTCATCAGGTTACGTCTGCACTTAGGATCCTGTCGTGGAATGTTAATGGGCTAAATGATAGAATTAAACAGACTATGGTATTGCAATACCTACGTAGACATTCTTCTGATCTGGTCTTACTGCAGGAGACACATTTGAAGGGCAATTGCTACTTGGAACTCAACAGATTTGGATACACCCTCCTGGAACACGCGGGATTTACCTCTGGCTCTAGTACTAATCAGGAAAGCAGTACCCTTTATATCGGGACGTATATGGCATGATCCTCTGGGCAGATATGTGGCACTGACATGGACTTGGGAAGGATGCACTCTTAATTTATGCTCCACCTATGTACCCGCAAAGCTTCATGCGGAGACACTTCCATTGATAAGCAAACTAATACTGGACCTACCCCCAGGGATCTTCCTGCTGGGGAGAGATATGTATAGTAGGATGTCCTAGGACCTAGATAGAGCCAATCCATCTTCCCAGGTGGGGGGCCCAAGCCATTGTGGACATTCATGGAAGCACTGAGGCTAATCGATCTGTGGCGAGAGCATAACCCATCCACTAGGCAATACACGCATATATCAGCAGCACATGGTAAGGGGTCAAGATTAGATTACCTTTTTACCCAACTTGTGCACGTCCGTCAGTTCAGGGACATGCAGCCTAAAGCTAGAGGTATATCGGACCACTCCCCAATGGAGCTGTCCCTGCGAGGCCCAGCCTGAAACCAAGTTCTTCCACCACGTATGGATTCCTGGCTCTTTAGGGATCATGAATTTCAGGACAAGTTTAGAGAACGCACAGAACAATACTTCATAGAGAACACAGGTTCGGTTAATTCACAGTGTGTGTTGTGGGAGGCATGCAAAGTGGTTGTAAAGGGCTATGTCCAGGTGCAGATAGAGGGCAGGAAAAAGGAGCGCCACTGTCGGTGCGCCAAAATAGAACAGGAGATCACAGCACTTGAGGAGCACTGGGGACAGCAGGGGGGGGACTGACTTGACACTCAGACATAATCTACGCCTCAAACTGAAGGAGCTCAGGGACCTGGAAGAAGATGCAGCCAACTCTCATGCAGTGGCAATGCAAGGGAAGATATATGATGTGGGTGACAAAGCCAATGAGCGGAGGGATGGGAGCCCCCAGCCGCGGCGGCCGCGGCGATCTTCGTCTTGGCAGAGAGTGGGGAGACCTGCAGCGACGGCTAGGGTGGGCCCCACAACAGGCTCACAAGAACGTGGAGCAGCGGTGGCAGCAGTGGCATCAGTGACAGTGTCTCCCTCACTGCACAGCTCTTCTGCGGCCTAAACCCGAGAGGGACACCAGCTGGGCGTCGGGGAGACCCCCCCTCCTCTCAGGTACTGTGTGACTTTATGCTCTCTGTGAGAGACCGCCACAAGAAGGGACCCGGGAGAAGCGTTGCCTACGAACTTGGCCCACAGGGTTTGGTAACGACTGAGGTAGCGCGCTACCTGGGCCCTTTGACATTTACTCTATTCTTGGTTGGGGTGGTTTGGTTTTCGTGGGTAGGGGTGTTGGGGAAGGGGACCTTGGGGAAGGGGGGAGGGAGTGGTGGTAACCGGGGTTTGTGTGTATGTGTACAGCTTATCGTGGTGTCTGATGGATGGCTGCGGCTACCGGTGATGTGGCTCCCTGGATGTACTGTGTTCCCCATTGGGGTGACCACCTGCTGAAATCAGGGGCTGGTTTAAACTATAGGTTGACTGTGAAGGGAGAGGGGAATGGTGAGGGGCTCGCCCGATTCCTTGGGACTGGACGGGGAGGGCTAAGGCTTGGGGTTGAGAATGAGACTCGAGAGCTGGCACATGGGCTTTTCCCAACGATCCCCTGTTTGGAACTGGAGAATGACAGACATGACCCGATGTGGGGGGGTGTGTGGCTCGCCCACTCTGGTCTGAACGTTTGTATGCGGTCTGCTGTGTACCATCTGGAAGAGCGAGGGGGATGACTGTTCTGTAATGCCATTAGTCATAGGCACGTGGAATGTTAAGGGCTTGAACTCCCCACAAAAACGCCAGAAGATCTGGAAATACATTGTTGACCATCACTTAGATGTGGTGGGCCACCAAGAGACACACCTTACCCGCAAATACGAAATTAGGTTGAAGCACAAACAATTCCCCCTCATCTATCGGTCCTCAGCCACCACGAAGCATAGAGGGGTGGCCCTGATGTTCCGCTCCACCCTCCATTTCCAACCTGTGGGGATCCGGAATGACAAGGAGGGTCGCTGGCTAATGGTCAAGGGTGTTCTTCTCGGTAGAATGTGCACGTTCTTAGTCCTCTACGCTCCGAATGTCGGCCAAAATGGTTTCCTGGGGGACCTTCTGCAAGAGGTGGGGGACTTTGTGGAGGGAGAGCTTGTGGTGCTGGGGGACTTTAATTTGGTCTGGGACAGAGACTTGGATTGCTCCCATCGCCTGCGGTCTGACGCTGGCACCTTTGCTGCGGACACCCAGGACAAATTCGGGGACTTAGGCCTTATTGACGGGTGGCGTGCTCTCCACCCCAAATCTAGGGACTATACGTTTTT
This sequence comes from Lissotriton vulgaris, assembly GCF_964263255.1. NCBI lineage: Eukaryota > Metazoa > Chordata > Amphibia > Caudata > Salamandridae > Lissotriton > Lissotriton vulgaris. The sequence goes on along the minus strand of NC_141687.1, from coordinate 186,576,216 downwards.
CTCGCATGTCCACCACTCTTACTCCCGCCTAGATCATATCTTTGTGAGCCAATCCTTACGGGGTGATGTCCGTGAAGGCAGAATATTCCCTCTATCTGTCTCGGACCACAGTCTGCTGGCGCTCTGCCTGACATGGACCCCCAAGGCATCGGCCTACCGCAAGTGGTATTTCCCACCATCCTTAATCCGGGATGACATATATTGCAAGGACTTACGAAAGAGCATTGGCGAATTCTTTGATCTCAACCGGGTGGAAGATACCTCCATCTTCACAGTATGGGACGCCTTTAAGGCCACCATATGGGGTAAATGTATAGCACTTAATTCTGCGCTGAACAAATGGCGCTGAACTGAACGGGAAGATTTGAGCCGGAGCTAACAGCTCTTGAGCAGGCGCACAAACAAAACCCCTCTAGGGTAACACTGCGCCCTTTGACGGCCGTTCGGGGTAAGCTTAGAGCCCATTACAATAACCGTGCGGAATTTACACTATTGAGGCTGCGTCGCCTTTCCTATTCCCATGGGAACAAGGTTGGAAAACACCTGGCTCGCCAACTTAGGGACAAGAGGGAGACTTCCTGTACCATGGCGGAGGCGGCTATATCAGTCCTCCCGAAACCAGGGAAGGACCTCACGGCCTGCTCCTCATTCAGACCTATAGCTTTACTCAACATAGACGCCAAGCTGTACTCATCCATTCTAGCGCGTAGACTGCAGGATTTAATGCCAGCTCTATTCCACCCGGACCAGTCCGGCTTTATCAAGGGCCGTCAGACGCATGATAACACCAGAAGAGTGGTCCACCTCATTGAGAAGGCCACTCGCTTCAAGATACCAGCAGTTCTGGTAGGCATCGACGCCGAGAAGGCCTTCGTTCGTGTAGATTGGAGCTTTCTATTCCGGATCTTAGAGGCGTTTGGCTTTTCGTCTAAGTTTATCACGATGCTTAGGGCGAACTACAGCACGCCCCGATCAAGAGTCGAGGTGAACGGCCACTGCTCTGCCTACTTCCCACACTCCCGGGGCATGCGGCAGGGTTGCCCTCTGTCGCCCCTACTTTTTGCATTGAGTATCGAACCTTTGGCCGTGGCGATCAGAGAGAATCCAGACATCCGGGGATTACCCTTTACAGGGGAACAGCATAAGATCTCTCTCTTTGCGGACGACGTTCTGCTGTCGCTGGCGGATCCCGCCCACTCTCTCCCCTGTGTCCAGGAGACCCTGGAGAGATTCGAGAATGTAGTGGGTTTTAAAGTCAACCTAACTAAATCCTATATTCTCAGCCTTACCCTTCCCACTGCTGAGGTTGACCGCCTTCGACTTTTGTCACCACTTCCATGGTCGCTCACATCCTTAGTGTACTTGGGGATCCACCTGACCCCCACCATTGGGAAGCTATATGCCGCCAACTTTCCCCCGCTCTTGACGACGATCCAAGGTGACCTAAACCGCTGGAAATCGATGTTTATCTCGTGGCTTGGGCGGATCCACGCGATCAAAATTTCTCTCTTTCCCAAACTGCTGTACCTTTTTCAGGCCCTACCCATCATTCCTGAAGGCGACTTCTTTGGCCGCCTCTGTTCCATGATGCGCCGCTACATCTGGCAGGGGGGTCGCGCCCAATTCTCCTTCGATACCCTCCGGCGTCCGCAGAAGAAGGGAGGAGTGGGCCTTCCAGATATGCAGTGGTATTACAAGGCGGCACAACTCCGGGTCCTTGTAGAATGGTCGCAGCCCATGTCTGAGAAGCATTGGTTACACATGGACCGCTCAGTGCGGGGAGAACGATCTGGGACTTAGCATGGAAACCGAAAAAGGATAGACCCAAGAATGCGTACGTTAGTACCCCTACAAGTACCACCCTGAAGGTGTGGGACTCGGTCTCCCATGATGAGCGGTGGACGTCCTTCCTGTCCCCTTACACACCGTTCCATTTTAATCCCACCTTCCCCCCTGCAGAACAGGAGGCCCTTTCGACTCCTAGCGGACCAGGGGCTGCCACGCCCTTACACACCTCTTTCATGGTGATGTACCACTCACGTTCGCCAACTGCATGCAAGACTATTCGGTCCCACCACTCGAGCAATTCCGCCACACCCAGTTGCTTCACTGGGCACTGTCACCGTCAGTCAAAGATGCGGCCACCAAGCCGCCCACGGTCTTTGAAGCATTCCTTGCAAGAACCTCCAGCATGCGAGGTACCATCTCCTTTCTATACGACCTCCTGCTCTCCACCTCTTTAGCGCCTAGGCCGAGATATATGGGTCTCTGGGAGGATCTCCTAGGGCATCCCATATCTGACGAAGAGTGGACTCATCTATGGCATGACATCGCAAAGCACAACCACTCACTGGACCTCCGGGAGGCCCATCTTAAAACCACGATGGACTGGTACATGTACCCTTCCAAATTGAAAAGGATTTTTCCGGACTCCTCGGATGGGTGCTGGACAGGCTGTGGATGCTGGGCGACTTTCGCCACATATGGTGGGATTGCCCGGTCATTCGTCCGTATTGGGCGGAAATCCTCTCCCATATCAAAGAGATCTTGGGCTATCCTATCAAGGACACGCTAGATCACGTTTTGCTAGGACTTCGAGACCCGGATCTCGAACACCAGACGCAAGCTGATAAAAAGATACATTGGCTATGTACAGGTGCTGCCAAGCTAACCTTGGCTGTGGTATGGAAGAAAAAAGAGGCTCTGGCACTCTCTCTATGGCATGCGAGACTTTGGAGGTTATAAAGTATGGAACGAATGGCGGACATCTTTCATGGCGATTTTAAGAACTTCACCTTTCGCTGGGGTCCTCTGGTCCGGTTTCTATCCAGCAGCTTCCCCTCTGCGGTTTGCTCTCCCTCATTGCGTAGCCTTCATCTATTTCAGACCTGAATTATTTTGCCTGTATGATTCTGTGAGTGAATGTGTGTTACCACTACTGGGGAGCGGGGTGGGAAGGGGTGGGAGGTGGGCGGGGCTATTGGGAAGGAGTTTTGGCGACGACAGCACGATCACTTGGCGGCAGTGTAAGCGATACAGACTATGATGTCAAGCTGTTTACTCGGCGAACTAGCAATGCACCGCTCTGATCTGAAGCCCGTTGCGGGCCAGGAGCCCCTTATGTACGAACTGAACTTTGTTCCCATGCACGATGCGTGGTTTGCGGACCTTGGGCCAATACTACTAATCAGCCGAGTTCAATGACCTCTGTATTCCTACACTGTACCCCCCTGCGAGGGAAGTTAAGCGGTATTGTCGCTTTTAGTGGTTTCAAATTTTCAAAATGTCAATAAAAACAACTTTTACAAAAAAAAAGCATATAACCAATTCACAAAAATGATCTTTGAAAAATACCAGCCAATGAGAGAGGTGATGATTTTAGGGTCATCCCTAACCTAGGGGGGGGGGGGGGGAGCAGATGCCATGAACACAAAGAGCATGTCATGCTGAACGATTCAGTGGCGGTCCCATCCTCCTAGGACCACCCCAAGCAAAGTTATGGGCAAAAGTACAATGCCAACCAAAGGCCCAGCAAAGCATTATGGGGCGAGATTCTAGAGTTTAGTGAATATTATAGTATTAGCTCTCAGCTGAGCCTGGAGAGTCTGCCCCTTGAGGAGTGTTCTGATATTGGATACTATAATATTCACTGCACTCTAGAATCTCGTCACATAATGCTTTGCAGGGCCTTTGGTCGGGATTGTATTTTTGTTCATAACTGTGCTTGGAGTGGTCCTAGAAGGATGAGAACACCATCAATTATTCAGCACGATGTGCTCTTTGTGTTCAAGGCATCTGCTTTGTTCTCTCCCTAGGTTAGTAAGGACACCAAAATCATCACCTCTGTCACTGCTTGCTGTATTTCATTTTCACTTTTGTGAGATGACTATATGCATTTTTGCATGTAATGATAGATGTACTTGTTGTTATATCAAGGGTATGTGAGATTTCAGTTTTCTTAATTGGGGTGAGTTGCGGAGCAGAGTTTTTTATCAATTCTGCAGAAATCTGGGTAGTTGTACTCCGCCAAAGCTGTCTCGTTGGGCACATCTCCTTGCTGTCTGAGATGCGGAGCCTCACCCCAGCACATCTGTGTGACATCATTTCCGTGTGTCCCAGACGGGACTACAGAAAATAGGTTGCCTCATGGGGGATGAAAATGAAATGAAATGAAAAATTATATTTATATCGCGCATGAACTACCCGGAGGCCTTGCAGTGCGTTGACTGATTTGCAGGATAGTCTACTGGGTAGGTTAACACGCTCTTCCGAACAAGTGAGTTTTTAAATCTCTTCTGAATGCCATCTGGTTGTTGTTTCCTCTAAGGGCAAGAGGCAGGGAATTCCATGCCCCAGAGAGCCTTCTTTATTTTGGTCGTAGTGGTAGATGCAGCGAGCTGGAACGAAGGGCTCTGGGAGGAAGGTAGGGGGTGACTAAGGGGTGTATTATAGCTGGTCCTGTTTGGTGAATGGCTTTATGAACAAGGCACATAGCCTTGAATTATACCCTTGCGGCCACAGAGAGCCAATGTAACTTCTTTAGGGCCTGTTTGGCTGACTGCCAGCGTGGAATATTAAAGAGTAGAGCCGCACAGTTTTGAGTGACCTTGAGTTTACTGATCGCTGTTACCGGGGGCTCCAAGATATAAAGCATTGCCGTAATCCAGGCGGGAGAGTATTAAGGCCTGGACCATAACTCTCCTCACCTGGAACAGAAGCAAGGGGAGCACTTTCCGGAGCATTCTCATAAGCCCGAAACAGGTAGATGCAGTTTTTGTGGCCTGGAAAGTGAAGTCTAGCGAATTATCAAGCCAAACTCCCAGGCTCTTTATCTGAGGTTTAGGAAGGGGAGGAGGACCTAGACACGAGGGCCAGATGGAAACCAGAGTGGTCGGTGCAGGATTGCCCAGAAGCATGATCTCGGTCTTCTCCTTGTTTAATCTGAGGCAGGAGCATTCCATCCACTTGGCCACTGCCTCTAAACAGGGGCCCAGTGTACTGGACGACCCCTCAGTGTGGTCCAATGAGACCACCAACTGAGTGTCATCAGCGTAGGTGATAATACGCACGCCAAAGGGATGGACTATCTCCGCTAAAGGCCTCATGTAGGCATTGAAAAGTGTGGGGCTCAGGGCAGAGCCCTGGGGGACCCCACAGCTGAGTGGCTGCTTGATGGAAGCTACCTCCCCCAACACCTGGAAGAAGCGCTCTTCCAGAAAGGAAGTCAGCCATGTCAGGGCCGCGCCCGACACACCCATGCCTTTCAAACGATGTAAAAGGGTGGCATGGTTAACCGTGTCGAACGCGGCGCTGAGATCTAATAAAATGATGGCTGCTTTCCCTCCCTGGTCCAGCACCGATCTTGTTTCTTCCGTCACTGCCAGTAAGGCTGTTTCAGTACCATGTTGAGGGCGGAATCCCGTCTGGGAGGTGCTTAGCAGATTATTAGATTCGCAATAATCTACTAAAATATTGTTAATGTGCTTTTCAAGCAACTTACTCATCCAAGGGAGTAAAGAAATGGGATGGAAGTTTGCTAGATTATTTTGATCGAAAGTGTTATTTTTTAGTAAAGCTTTGACCTTTGCACATTTCCACGCGATCGGGACAATGCTTGATGTGATGGAGGAGTTGAGGACATCGAGGATGACCGGACGGATAACATCAATGACCGTGGCAAGAACCTGCGTAGGTGCTGGATCACTAGGGGATCCCGAGATGACTTTAGGGATTATCCTATCTAGCGTGACGGAATCTAGGAGAGGAAAGTTGTCCAGTTTACAAGGAACTCGGGAAACAGGGCTAGCTATAGTGGCAACATCTGTGTCGTGTCTGTTTGTGACAAAGGAAGAATAGATGGTCTGAATCTTCTGGGAAAAGAAAATGGCCAGATTGTTGCATCGTGCTAATGCACCCTCTGTTGACATACGCTCAGGGGGAGGGGAAATCAACGATTTGGCTATTTTAAAAATCTCTTTGGGGGCGTTTGCAGCCAGATTGATTTTTGATTCATAGAATATGGCTTGTGCTGACTTAATTTTCTTTTTATATAGCCTGATTCCAGCTCTATACTCTGCCTTCTTAGACTGTGAATAATCCTGCCTCCAGGCTCTTTGCAATTTACGGCAGGATTGTTTCCTGACTCTTAGAGTAGGGGAATACCATGGAGCTACCTTAGGCCTCTTTATAGATTGCAAAGATTCCTTCGGAAGGACTGAATCAAGGGAGTGAGAAATCCAGTTATCAAAATTGGTACTGGCTCTATTGGGGTTTGTAGCCTTCGGAGGTTTAAGTTCGGAGAGCGCCAATTCCCACTTGGAGGAGGGAAGTGATGCCCATTTCCTACCCCAATACTTTTTAGGATCTTGTGTTATGGGGGAGGTCTTAGTGGTCCATGTAAAGGGTATTAAATAATGGTCAGTCCAAGGCAGTGGTATAGGCGACTCGACGTTTAGGCTATCAAGATTGCTGTAAATATGATCTAATAGATGCCCCTTGGCATGAGTGGAAAGGAATCCTTTCTGAATCAGGTCGATAGCTTGAAGATTCAGTAGAAAACTATTAGCTGCTGAATCTAGAGGATCGTCTAAGTGCAAATTTAAGTCGCCTAACACAGTAAAATTTGCAGAAGTAAGCACTAAGTTGGCAACTAGGTCTGTTGTGTTTGCGACAAATTGACCAAGGGCACCAGGCGGTTGATAGATTAGAAGGCATGTAAAGGTGTTAGTGGGGGAGAGCTCTAGAGTAAAGAGTAGGCTCTCACAGACTGACGTAGTGGAAGGGGTAAGGCGACACTTATAATGATCCCTGTAGATGATGGCTAGCCCCCCCTCCTCTACCCGTCTTGCGGTCCAATCTCTTTAAGGTGTACCCTTGTGGGGTGGCCCAAACTGTAGTCTGATCAACTTCCAGCTGGAACCATGTCTCTGTTAGAAAGAGAGCGTCAGGCTTATATTCTTCAATCAACAAAGCCAGTTCTGTGCAATGTTTGGGCATCAACGGCAGTTGAGGAGAAACATCTTCCAAATGTGGTCGTTAGAGTGTCTTCCCATAACTTTAGGGAATAGTTCCCAGTTGCAAGCATTACAACGGGCCCTGCTATTCGTAGAGCGCACCGAGTGCCGACAGTGAGGGTTAATGGTTGGTCTGAGCGCGTGCAGGGAGGAGGAATCATAGGTGAGTCGAATCCCTACCATGATGCCGGAATCTAGGAGCGGATGGACGCGAACTGGTGCAGACTGGCATCTCTTAGGCGCCTCTTTGGCACGTCTACGGCGCTCCCGCTGCACGTAACCGCTGCGCGAAGGGACAGGGGATATAAGTAGATTGGGCTTGGGAAAAGACTGGAGCGTCACCCTGCTAAGATGGCCGCCCACTAATGGCACCACCAGGAAGTGGAAGCGCTCTCTTCTCCCTCCACAACAAACAGCATAAATCGCTGCGGTGGACCGGGGAGTCAGCACACGATTAACAGTAGCAACAACAAATTTAAAAACTGATTTTAGTTTAAAATCACTTGCAGCAATAGTTTACGATGTTGCCACCCGAAGCGCTAGTGCAGCAATGATCAGTTTGAGTTTGCTCGAGCGCGTAGGCGCTGTGAACTTATGTAGTCAGGGCTCGGGAAAAGACTAGAGCATCACCCTGCTAAGATGGCCGCCCACTAATGGCACCACCAGGAAGTGGAAGCGCTCAGGGATGAAGTCACTCTCACTGGGTAACCATGTTTACTGACATACACCTGAATTTTCAATTAATGTAGACAACTTTATTGTTTTGTAATTTCATTTTCATCGATCGTGTTGAGTTACGTATATGGAAATCTCATATTGGCCAGATACTGTGTTATGTGACACCCATAGTTTGTGCAAAATGCGGGTGCGAGCCAAGAGCACGTAAATGAGTTATATTAGAGGAAGGGCACTTAAAAACATTATTATTATGCTTGTACCAGCCAACTCACGTTATACCATCAAACTGGCGTTACCTTGTTTCATCAGAGAGGGCGTCAATTCTTACATCTAGAATGTGATATACCATATTTGTTGAACCATACAGTATATTGTGCATCTCTGTCTCGTAGTCCCCTTGTGTTTCAAAGCACGAATGAGAGATGGTTATCATGTTCTCTTGGGAGTAGGAAGTGCATACGGACCCATGGTGTACATGCCCCGCTATCTGTATTAATTCAGTTGAACCTCAATGATCATGTTTCTAGAGTTATAGGGAGCCTAAGTTGTTAGTGCCCCTTTATCTGGGTTGGTTCAGCTGATTCCAAGGTATGGAGTAGTTAAGTCCCTGGATGTGCATCTGCAGCCAATAAACCCACTGCTGTTCCTTCTCTAGTAGTATTTTTGATAAGTTAATACCACTTTTTACCTTCTCAATGATGGTCCATTCTAGATCATTGTCCGTGATGTCCCTTCTCAACATAATGGGCAGTAAGTCTGGTAGCCACGATTGCTTGTCTGATTGTGCTCCTATGCTCACTTATTCATACCTTCACCTTCCTAGTGGCCATGCCAATGTATTTGTCCTTGCAGGGGCATGTGATCATATATACTGTGTTCTCTGTATTACAATTTGTATAGTCCCTTTGTTCCCATGGCGTGCCAGACCCAAATCTACACTAGTGCTGTGAGTGGTGAACCAGCAGACCACACACGAGCTACAAGAGTAATGGCCCTTCACCTGTGGGTGACTCCACAGCGTAAGTTGCGTGTTTTGTTTCTGTTTCCAACTGTCAGTGTGAATCAGAGTGTCCCTAATGCTTTTGTTGTGTGTAAAAGAAAACATGGGTTTTTCAAATGTCTGTTAGTTTGTTGTGAGTACATGCCCTTTTTTATAAAATATTTTCTTCATGGCATTGGATGATGAATTGTAAGTGGTGATACATATTAGTGCTTCAGTTTCTCTCTTTGTGTTTGCTTCTAACAGGGCTGCCTGTGGTGTGCTGCGGGACCTTTTTCGAGCCTGTTCAATCATCATCTTAGGGTAGGATTTCTCCCCCACAGGCCTAATAGTCACCAATGAACCTAGAATCTTCCTATAAGACCCTGTTTTCAAGAAGGAATGGTCACTTATCACGTGGAGATGCACGCGAGATTGGTTAATTTAAATTATTAATACTGCGAAACGCCTGTCTGAAGCCCTACTCGTCAACATCAAAACGAGTGAAGAAGCATTGAACACACAAATCAAGATAACAGTATATCAGAAGACACTAGAGGAGGTCAACAAGGAAATCAGTGAACACAAAGACTACCTCATGCAAAGCAAAATCAACAAGTTGCAAAATTACCTGAAAAAGTTTTCCCATGAAAAAGTCTACCCATATATTAGGGACGACTATAACAAACAGCCGGATACAGCTACTGGCTCATCACATAGAAGTGACTAAGGATCCACATACTCAGACCAGGAGATTTGGTCTAGTGACAATTCGTCCAAGAGCAGGAGACACAAGTCTAGAAGACAGAGCAGAGGGGGTTATTATCAATCATGCCCTCTACCACAGATGTACCCGTGGCCAGGACCATACGGCCCCCAAAGGTATCAAGGACTCCCCCCAGTACCAGAACATGCCATACTTCCAGTCTTACCAAAACCAGCAAAATTTTATAGGCCTGTGCTAGAGAACTGGCACACACGGGAGACCTTGGCAACACCCACTGTCTGCACAATGCTCCCCGACAATCCTTGGCTGACATGGCTGGGCCCATTACTGGGATACAAGACTGTCTAGTCAGACAGGCACCAGCGATGACGGCACAGAGTTGGCACAGATGCGCAGGACAACGGAGACCATGGAGCAGATGCAGGCTGCAAGTATGGCTGCCACGTAAGGGTGGGTGGTAAATTCCGTTCCGCTCGCAAAATTTGCTAAAATTCTGCGATTCCACATTCTGCATGGAACGCGGAATTGCTGATAATTCTGCGATCCGCGGCGTAACGGAGCTTTCTCCTCATATCTACAGTCAAAAATTAGCTGTGATGCTTGATGGAGGTCTTCCTTTGCATCCATGACCTTCTCGGGCGCAAACCCAGTGTGGTTCTTGTGACCAGGAGGATCTCTCTCCTCATCTGCTGCTCTGATAGGTCTCTGACCTTTTATAAACAAGAGGCATTTGAACTCTCATATAAGCCCCGCCCCCCACACACTAGTGGTATGCAATGTCTTCCCGCACTTTACCCACTATGATGGACAGCTCACTCAAGGGACCCTGGCGCCTTTTGGCGCAGTGGCAAAGTTACAGACACACATGGTCACTGGAGACAACTCTTCTGCCCCTTTACGCAGCTGTAGTGTAGGAAAGGTACTATACATTAACCCAATGAGGTAGCACTTACTGATTAGCCAGTAGTACTCCAGTTGACTAGAGGTATTGCACAAAACGGTGGCATCTTCTTGGATAATATGCTGGGCAGGATTCATTCTGGCACGATGCGCCTGTCACAAAAATGAAACCTCAACAGGATGCACTTACAGATGTAAACCACATGCCCGAGTTAAAGCTCGAATTCGGTAACGCTTTAATCAGCCCAAAAAAATTGTGCGCTCGGTCGAGGATGGGCAGGTGTGCTTTCTCCCCATATCTACCGTCAATAATTAGCTGTGATGCTTGATCGAGGTCTTTGCATCCAATCCCTGTGTAGTTCCTGTGACCAGGAGGTTTTCTCTCCTCATCTGCTGCTCTGCTGCTCTGATTGGTCTGTGACCTTTTATAAACAAGAGGCATGTGAACCTGCATAGAGGCCCCGCCCACATACACACTAGTGGTATGCAACGTCTTCCCGCTCTTTACCCACTATGATGGACAGCTTACTGAAGGGACCCTGGCGCCTTTTGGAGCGGTGACAAAGTTACAGACGCATGTGGTCACTGGAGACAACAATTCTTCTGGCGGCACAAGCAATACTGCGAGATCGCAGAATTGTGCGTGCGAGCAGAGATTTTTTGCCATTTCGCAGAACTTTGCGTAGCGCGACTACGCAAATTCCGCCCACCCCAGCTGCCATGGCTGAACACCAGCGAGATGTAGCTAGGATCTTCCATGCCTTGCAGTTCCTCATATTGCCCTTGCTGCTGATCCTCTCCCAGATTACTGCAGCAGGTACTTTGACACACACATCTCCGACCCCTGATGTGTCAGTAGCACACAGTGATGCATCCCTATCACCTACACACCCTGATGTGTCAATGGCACACAGTGATGCAGCCATTACACCACCACACACACCAGACACACCGGACACAGAAGAAGTATCAGAGGAGTAAGATGTGGATGGAAATGACTATGTGATGAAGGAGGTAGTGGTATCCATTCCCGCCATATGGCCTGTCCCTGCCTGGTTTTGTCCTATGCATCATGCCCCAGGACAACACCTCCGACTGACCTCCGGAACACTCTAGACATTCACCTAGACCCTAACAGGGACTGCCACATCTTCACTGGTTGACAATTACAAAGCAATCCTGCTGCGGACTGCACTCTCCCTCTTCCAAATCACTTATTAATCCCCAAAGGACTCTGGGTGGCTCACCACTGGGCTACCATGTCATGTGGGCTTGGCATGGCCATGTACAGCTCCAGCTCTGGCCTTCACCAGAATATGAATAAAACATTCGAAATCACACCGATGTGTCATGTCTATATTCACTCAAGTATGAAAGTATGGATGTATGTAGGGGCATTGATTGCAAGGGGACGCGCTCTTTGACACTGCAACTTCCATTTCTCTACCTGACTACGGAGTCAGTTACCTGCCAGCAGTAGCGCCGTGAGTGAAACGGCACTCGGCACCTTGCTAACGCCGTGAGGGGAATGGCCAACGGTGTCTCCTTTCAGGGACCGGACCGGACCACATTTCCCAGAAGCCCAAGCCCAGGCGCCTGCTAACAGCGTCATCAGGCGGCGCCAGGGCTTCACAAAAGACCAGCCGGTGCCCCGCAGCGCGGGATGCGCTCTTTGACACTGCAACTTCCATTTCTCTACCTGACTACGGAGTCAGTTACCTGCCAGCAGTAGCGCCGTGAGTGAAACGGCACTCGGCACCTTGCTAACGCCGTGAGGGGAATGGCCAACGGTGTCTCCTTTCAGGGACCAGACCGGACCACATTTCTCAGAAGCCCAAGCCCAGGCGCCTGCTAACAGCGTCATCAGGCGGTGCCAGGGATTCACAAAAGACCAGCCGGTGCCCCGCAGCGCGGGCGTTCGCCGGGCGAAGCCCGGGCCAAGGGCGGGCCAGTTTCAGCCCGTTCCAGACTGAGCCAGGCTGGGCTGGGCCACCCCCCTTTATCATTTTCTTACGGACATTGCCTAAAGGTATTGATTTTTTCACCCTTTGGTATTGGACAATTGTTTAACCATTTATTGAGACCATAAACTGTTATAACCATGACTAGGGGTTTAAGAAGTAAAACAGCCCTCAAAGCTGCCTCATTTACAGGTCCTATTGATCTATTTATTTCTAAAACAACTGAGGCTATTAATCAGAACATTGCTGTCCTAGAACGTAGGGTCTCTCAGGACCTTGCAATTGCCCGGAGATCCTCATTGGGCCCCTTAGCAACTGCCCTAACTCCATTGCCATCAGTTACCTCTATCCCAATCCTGATACAATCTGGCACCATAGCACAAGTTCATTCCATCCCTAGTGCGGTGGATTTATCAGCCACTAATCTATCATTGGAATCGGATTTAATGGAGAATCTTGAGACAACCCCTGACCTTGAGCATATTCTTTCTGAAGATCCGGGTCAGGATCCTGTACAAACTAACAAACTTAGGGGGGTCAGGGAGGGCGCCGTTCCAAAGCAGCCCGAACAGCATAAAAAGGGGAACACTAAACCAAACTCTCATATCACCAGTAAAAAGAAAGGGCCAACTATCGCACCATCCAAAAATGCCTCTTCTAGTAAATCTTCTGCTACATCAGATCCTCCTAGTCCTGAATGTCCCACATTGGTCAATGTCCAAGAGGGCGGCCATAACCAGATGGACACATCACAACTCCTTGCTATTCTCAGGGACCTATTAAAAGTCCACCTCCAACCCTTGGAGAAGAGCATCATGGCAATAGAAAAGCAACTTGCCATACTCCTCACCAAACTTCCTAACCAGACCAGGGCGGGTAATACCAAAACTGGAGGGGGACCTACCACTACCACTACCACCACCAATTTAGGGATTACACTGACCAATTCCCCCAGACTGCCGGTTACACCTAAAGTACAGGCAAAATCCAAAGAGCTTTTAACTACCACTTTACCTGCCCCAAACAAGAGTGTATCTGCCAAGCCTAAGGCCAAATCTATATCACAACCTGTACCGCAGCCTCATTTTACTAGTCAACAAAACCCAATTCAACAACCTTCTGCAGTTTTACCCCCTGTTGCCATTACCACCACTGCACAGGGGTCACAGCAGCCACCCCAAGATAAATTTACGGTCACTCAAAAATCAAATCCTATGGATACTAAGAGGGGGCCCAGGCCAAAACGTCCAGTTCATCTCCCACCAGAGGTCACACCATTCACAGTAATCCTAACGGGAGTCCCGGAACTTCCAGTGGGTACTGATGAACCCTCCTGGTCCCTTTTGAACAAAAACCTTCAATGGCTTAGCATCAACAGGCCACTAAAGCCTACCAATACTTGCAGAATATCTTCTGTTCGTAGGGTTTCATGGGTGGGGGCGACTCCCAAAAGTATTCAGGGGGATTGCGTCATTGTTACCTGCGAAGACGCATCCTCGGTGAATCATATTTGTTCTTGGCCAGAGTTGGAGAAGAAAGGGGGAATCGATACCCAGCGGCTCTCCTTTTTCTATCCAGCAGTATTTAATTTCCACGCTCCAATATTAGCCCCTAACTGGGTTATCCCCCAAGAACAACCCTGGAATTTTGGAGGCCCCTGGGTGACCCAAAAGAGCAGGAAAAGGGATTGGCTACCCCGCCCCTGGTATCCTAACAAAGGCCAACACTTGGGGAATGGATGGCAAGGTATCCATACTAGCAACAGATTTGACTGTCTGGAGATGGTCGACTGACGTAGTGCCCCACTACCTTTTAGCGAGCTCGCCACTAAGGTATCTGCTCATGATAAAGTTACGGCACCCCGTATGTCGGAATGTGTACCCACTGGTGTATGGGTGGGCAGACGATATGATACGGTAAAAGAGGGAAATCCCAACGAACAATCTACTTTTTATACTGCTTCCAGTAACAACCCAAACACTCCCCCCTTTAAAGGTACCCATTGTATTGGTCCTGATGCGAGTACACCCATTGATGCCCCTAGACCAGGCTCAGTTACCAGCACCCAGGAAATTAGTTCAACTATACCTCTTGTTACTCAACCGGGGGCTGCTATCCACGACACCAGCAAGTCAGCCGGTCTTACCCTTATCTCCTGGAACATCTCTGGTATTGCAGGGAAACTAGACTCACCCTTTTGGACCAGGTTTATTGGGGAAGGATTTGATATAATCCTCCTCCAGGAAACCTGGTGCCAGGAACAAATCAATATCGAAGGTTAATCATCCCATTGCCTTAAAGCTACCAAATCCAGCTCAGGTAGGGCTAAGGGAGGTCTACTGCTGCTCCTGTCCAACAGGTTGAATAACTGTGTGGTTAGAAGTAGTACGATGGTGGGATCCCACAGCCAGGTGGTGAGGATTAAGTGCAGTAAGGGGATCGATCTGGTTATTGTTAATTTTTATAACAATATCTTCGATGCCTCCAGAGGGAACATTTTATACCCCCTTGAGAAGGAAATTGCAAGGGTCATGGGCATTTCGAATAGAAAGGCTGAGGTTATATGGGCAGGGGACTTTAACCTACAGCCATGCCATCTGTCCAATGGGAATTCCTGCGGTTTAGGAGTAGCAATGTCCAACCAATGGGGGGGAATGGGAGAGAAGGAGGAATTCCTCCACTTCCCACCCTGTCATTATGGCACATTGCTTAACAAAATGTTAACTAAGCTAGACCTGCACCTGTTAAACTGTAATAGAAACACACAGGCAATTACATGTCCTACCTTCACAGGAAGGGATGCTGGGACATTCATAGATCACATCCTGCTGTCCAGTACCGGAGACTTTTCTAATTTATATATTAAAGAAGAAAGTCTCAGCGACCACAATAGTATTTGTATTACTCTCCTGGGTCATGGTACATTATCATCAGAGTTAGGAGAAAAATGCTCTACTGACCTAGTACCCATCAGACCGAATGGTCTAAGGATTAGATGGTCTGGAACTAATTCAAAGGCCAAGCAGAAGGAGGTTATAACTAGCTGTAAATCCCATATAAGCTATTGTCTAAGCAATGTAATTAACCCTGAGCCCCTATTGTCACATTTTATCAACATCAATACCATTATCGAAGGTATTTTTACTAGGGCACCTTCTTCCGTCCGAGGTGTAAAGCGGGGGTGGTTTGATAAACCCTGCATGCTTGCCCTTCGGCAATTAAAGAAGGCATTGGGTATCAAACCACGAGATAGGGATGGAATTAAACTCCTTAGGGCCAACTATAAAATGGCAATCATCAATTGGAAAAAAACTCCTACATCGTGAGGCATGGGATAAGATACAGGAAGCAGCAGAGACCAAAAACTGCAAATTATATTGGGAAACGATTAATAGCCCTTTTCTCAATAATGACGACATCCCGGAACTAACTTCCTATGTCGCATGCAATGATTGGATTACCCACTTTTCCAATATCTTCAACCCGGAAGGGATACCCCTCGAGGCACTAACTATCGAGGCCACACCTTGGATATCCCTACCTTTGGGAGTAACGTTCGAGGAAGTCTATGATGGGCTCTCTGATAGCAAAGGAGGAAAAGCTCCAGGCCTGGATGGGGTCCCGATCGACTTGTTAAAAGCCGGACCGCATCTGTGGGCCCCCATCCTGGCTAGGATCTTTAATTGTGCGGCAGAAGATAATTTTCCTCCTTCCTGGGGCCAATCAGTTATAATTCCCCTATTTAAGAAGGGCAGTAAATCTGAGGCCTCCAACTACCGTCCAATTTCTCTGTTGGATGCCTCAGTCAAGGTTATGAGTCGGATTCTGCTCAAAAGGTTAGAAAGCTGGGCAACTGATTCGAACATTTTAACTAAAGTACAATTTGGATTCCGTAAAGGTATGGGCACCCTGGAACAATGTGTTAATTTGGACCTTATTATTAACAAATATACTGTGGCCAAAAAAGGCAACCTCTTTTTATGTTTTGCTGATTTGAGCAGCGCGTTTGATTTAGTTAATCATGCTATTCTTTGGGAGGTTCTGCTCGAATCTGGGGCACCGAAGGAAACAGTCCACTCTTTAGCCAGGCTTTATGTAAAACTTTCATGTAAGGTCCGTTATGGCACCCTAGGCGAATGCACACCATTTTTCAAAGTTTCACGGGGAATACGCCAGGTATGCGTTTTGGCTCCTCTTTTTTTTTCCCTTTTTATTAATGGCGTTGACCGTATCCTGGTCGATACCCCTGCTGATGCCCCTTTGATTGGAGGAAAACCTGTCCCACTTTTACTTTATGCGGACGACGCTGTTCTTTTATCACGCACACAGATTGCCTCCAGCGCTTAATCAATAGTTTTATGTTGTTCATTCAAAACAGGAGGCTTCATGTGAACAAATCCAAAACATATGTTATGGCATGCGGGCAGGCTGCAAATAAGACGAAGCATAGCTTTTTCCTGGACAAAGATAAAATGACATACGTTAAAACTTTCTGTTATTTGGGAATCACGTATAACAACAGTGGGTCTTGGATTTCTGAATTTGACAACATCAGACTGAAAATGTTACGGTCCACCAGCAGCATATTTCGTTTTGCTTCCAAACTTGGCTCTAGAAGTTTCCCAGATATGATTAATATATATAATGTTCGCTGTGTCTCTTCTGCACTGTACGGGGCAGGTGTATGGGGCCATAGTGAAGGCCCTTCGCTCCAAGTTGATGAAAATAAATTTCTAAAGCGATTGTTATGTGTTCCTTCCTCCGCCTCTGTACAACTGATCCATGATGAGGTAGGGATCGAGTTTATATCTGACTTAGCAGCCGTTCGGCCACTCTTATTGTGGCGTTCTATTTGGGCTAAGCCAGAGACTCGATTCACTCAAGAGATTATTCTTGATTGTATAGGTCTTGACCACTCATTACGTATACAGTGGATGAGATACAGTCATTTCTGGTTTAACCTTCTATTTGATATCGATGTTTTTCTTGACCCAGAGCAGGCTGCTGCCATTTCCAAAAAAGAAATCAAGTCAACATTTCTAAACTTTAAAAAGGTTGAGCGAGACAAAGTGTATGGTAAGCTAGCCACCGTGAAGTTTTATAAAGACCTGAATTTAACTCCGGGGCTACAATCTTACCTTGTGAACGTGACCCGTCCATCTCACCAATTTGTACTAACCCGTGTTAGATTGGGTATCGTACACCACCTTGTTGCGTTGCCAACTCAGAAAGTCAGATCAGAGACTCCCTGCCCGTGTGATAATACTTCGCGACAGAGTTGTTGCCACTTCTTACTTTTTTGTAAATTTTATCATTTTCTTAGGTTAAAATACCTTAAGCCTATTTTTATAAAATATAATATTCACACCACAAAGATAGCATTAATACTATTATCCTCAATGGAGAATGTGGATATTTGCTTTTTTTGGCTACCTATATCTTGAAATGTACAGCTGCCAGGAAAAGTATAGTGCTGTAACCCCCTTATACTTACCTGTCTGTAATTCTTTTGAGATGTACAGCTGCCAGGAAGTGTATAGTGCTGCTATTATTTTATACATTCCTGTCTGTACATAAAAGTTTTTATTAGTTGTAAATATGGAATGGTTACTCATGTTTTACGTCCACAGTATGTATTGTAAGGTCCCTCTTTACACTCCAAAAATTCCATGTACAGCTGCCAGGAAACCTCATCTGTGTGTTAAATATACTGATTTCCTGTCTGTACATATCTGTATATATTCCCATATCACTTCCTTTCTTAAATCATTGTTGCCCAATAACTGATGTATATGTTTTTTACCTTACCTTTTTCCGCATTTTTAATGTGAATATTGTGTACTACTTGTATATATATGGTGTTGTATTTTTAATGTTGCTTGTATGATTTGTATTTTCAAATCGAATAAAAGCTTATGAACTGAACTGAACTGATTGCACAAGAAGGTACACCCTGGTAAATGACATCAATGCACACGTTTGACCCTGAGGCACATGGCCAATTAGATGACTGTGAAGGTGTGAACTAGCTGTGGCCTCATTGCACAGGAACACCAATCCCGCTACCCCCCAACGTAGGCGCACGTCCATGTATTGAATAGGTCCGTTTGTAGAAATGACCAGATCGGTAGCAGGACAGAAGTGGTGTCCTACATCACATGTGACAACTGAACGTCACTTCGCATACCTACTCACACAAATCTGTGTGGACACATTCTGTTTTGATGTATAACATTGCTAGGGGTTGGACGCCATACACACATTGCTGAAGACATGTAAGTGCACAGGTCTGCCAGCAACTATCCCAAACACAATGTCTGGCTCACAGAGGTGGAGCTTTCAAAATGGACCTACTCCCATTGTACATGCATCAGTCAGTCCCTCCCTGTATAGGGACGGTGCTCATTGTGGCACATGATTTGTCACTCCAATCAACACTCATCACAGTTAGCCACTAGTGTAATTGCGTATACTTTATTGGCATGTGTGTGTCAGTACGGACAAGGCAACTGCCACAACATGCAGGGAAATGCTGAAGACACTTACACGCAGCATGGGAACATGTCGAGGTGCAAGAAATGGAAAGGCAAAAATGTACACAAAATGCTGACAGATGGCAACGGTCTCAGCCCACCTTGCCTTGCTGGACGAGGCATGTGATGTTTGGCGTTGGCTCATTGCCCCGTGTGAGGGGACACGACTCCCAGCCCTTGGGATCTGCATAGTTCTGTGCCACCAGACTGCGCCGAATGTCAGCTCTGCTGACAGTGATCAGGTGAAAGGCTCTGAAAAGGTCACATGTTGTGCTACAATGCCATGTGTGTACTCTCCCCACAGCAGTATGTCCTAATTGGGAACGTTGCCAGGTGACGCTGTGCTGCTCCGACCATGAAACTGCATCACCTTGCACTGGTGTGGGTACACATGCATAGTTCCACGTACTTGCATTCTGAGTCCAGACGAAGGCAAACATGTGAACTTTTGTGGTGGGATATGTGAGCATTCCCCATGATGCAACCAGGTGTTGGGACCTGTGCTGTGGGTGAAAATCCGATGTGGCTGCAGGAACGTAGTTACTCGTCCATGAATGCAAGGGCAGCTGCATGGGCAATGTGTTCCAATAGTACGTCATTGTCGGGTTCAAGGTACACCAGGGTGAGCCAATCCATTAACTGGTCCAGGCAGATGTGCTCAGTCCACGCTGTTTCACCAATCCGCAACACAGCCCAATAGGGGATCGCCTCGATGTCGTCACTGCACATGAGGGGTTATGCAATCTCCCATGCACAACTGCCAGCACATACGCCAAAGATCAGTGCATTCCATGCACAGCTATCCTAGTGACACTGTTTGTGGACCAACAGTGGGCATACCTTCAGGCCATAATCCAGTTCAGCTACCGTTGTGTTGGATAGGCAGACCTCCATGGGCCACTCGAATGTGCATAATCAACAGTGGAACCAGGGCTGGACACAGGTGACGTAGGCAAGACGGAAACTCATACGGAAACTGATTCGCAACACTGCCTTTGGCACAGATCCCAACAGATGCAGCATTCATGCAAGGTACAGTTCCACGTGACAGGGGTTGTGCCTTTGCCCTGTGTTAGAAATGGGATCTCTGGTTAGCTAAGGCTTGCGCCAAAGCCAGGCAGAGACCACCACTCTAGTCAGGGCAAGGGAGTTACACGCCAAAGACAACCCCTGCTCATCCCCTTGGTAGCTTGGCACGAGCAATCCGGCTTATCCCAGAGGCAATGTGTAAAGCGTTTGAGCAACACACATGCACAGCACCAACACACTAGGCGCACCACAAAAGGAACTCCACACAAGGTTATATCAAAAATAGCCTTTGTATTATCTTAAAACACATTAGATGGTAATCACACACTATACACTGTGGCAACTGGCACTGGGCAGTATTTACAGGGGATTATATACACACGACAGGCCACATGGACCACCGTCAGAATCATCACTGAGTAGAGATAGTAAAAGTAAGATTCATCATAGACGTAGAACACAACCAGTAATTGCTGGCGCAATGATGACCTCAGCATTACCACATTAGGAGAACGCATTGCGCATCACCAGTGTAAATACATTATGCAGTAACCATATGAGGCACTAGGCCTCGCAAGCATAAAACACTTTAGGAAACAATGGTCATACAGCCAGGGTGCCCCAATCGGAGGCGCAACCCACTGACACTGGCCCCAGGCCAACCGGCCTCTTTCAGGGGCTCAAAGGCCCTATGTCCAAAACAGTAAGGCTGGCTGCACATGCAGCGAAGGAAAAGGGCGCAATTTCACAACCTAAACGTGGCAGCTGCCCACTAATTGCTGGGCAGCTGTGAAAATCAAAGAAAAGGCCTGAAACTTACTGTGCCCTCTGAACCCATGTCCAGAACGTTGCAGCTGCCCTCTGTCTGGCGGGGCAGCTGTGAGTATGCAAATAGGCCCGGGCACACCTGTGCCCTCTGGGCCTCACTGGGGCTCTCCAATTAACTATGCCCCCTCGGAGTTGCCTGCGCTCTCACAGGACAACTGTGAAAATGGCCACCTGGGAGGGAAGGTACAGGCCCCCCTGGGCCCTTTAACAATAATTAGGCCCTTTGTTGGAGCAGCACGCTTCCAGATGGGGCCACTAAGAAACTTAAGCACAGGCCGGGTGCCCCTTATGCAGCCCTCTCGGGGGCTCTTTAAATCAATGTCACAAGTTGGAGCACACGGGCTCTAAAACAAATATGCCCCCAAACGTCGGCGTGCACTGGCTCTGAAAATAGGAGATGCCCCTCCCGTGGGAGCGGTAGTGAAATGTGCCCGTGTCCCCTGCCCAGCCCTCACTCACCGTGACTGTCTGGTCTCCAGGCTGGTGCTTGCCACGTGGGACTCTCCTCTCTGGGGTTGTGTCGCAGGAGCGCGGGGTAGGCTCCCGCCTGCATCTTGCTTCTTTCCTGGTGCAGCGCGGGGCACTCCTTCAAGATGCGGGGCTGTCTCCAAGCATGGGAGCCCCACCAACGAACCTTCGTCCGGCCTCACCTCACTTCACCTGGGCCCCCTCCTGGGACCTGGGACTTTGCAATGGGAGCCCGCGAGGCTCCCGGACTTCCTTCCTAGGCCCCGCCCACAATCAGGCAAGGCCACCTGGCTTCCACGTCTTGGCTGCGGCGCTTTGTCTCATCGGGCTGCAGCAGTGATTTTCTGTGCGGATCTGGGTCAATACGGGGTAGGCTCCTGTTTTTAGATAAATACAATAGCGGGCTGGGCTCTCGGCACCGAGGACGGCAATGCGGGGTGGGCACCCGCTCCTAAGATACCAGTGCGGGGTGGGCACCCGCTCATTTTTTTTAAAGTATAAATACACGGCAATAACGCAGGGTGGCACCCGCCTTTTCAGAGAGTAGCGAAAATCGGAACAAATACGAGGGGTGGGCACCCGCTTTCAGGAATTGGCAAATGCAGGGAAATCCTTCACGCTGCAGCCTTGCGCTGCAGGCTAGCAGCACTCCTTGAAATAAAAGAAAAGCACTCGCAAGAAGCACAGTGTTCCTCAGCAATAAGGAGGTAGCGCTTTTCATCAAAAATCCAAGTAGGTGCTCAGTCCAGAGAAAAGTCCTTTCAGGAGCAAGGGGGCAAAGGCTGGACCCAGGCAGGCCAGCTCACAGGGCCCTCCAGCAGGGAGGCAGTCCCTAGTGGCGGTTCCTCCTGGAGCCCAGCAGCAGCAGCAGGCCCCCCTCAAGTCAGGAATAGCACACCAGAACATTTTCATGGAGTCACAGCCCCTTCTTTTATACTTCATTTCCCTTTGTGTCACAGCACATGGTTTAGGGATACCAGTTAGACCTGGTATATGGGAGCCTTGGAGCACTTTGTTTTGCTCAGCTTTGCCAGGTGGGGGTCAGGGATCAGACGCACCACAGGGGGCGGAGCCAGCATTGTGAAGGGAAGGCAGAGCCATATTCAGGTCCCATGTGCAACTCCCTCCCATCTAGATGTAGATCTCTCTATTTACCACTGGGCAGACTCATCCTGGATCCTGGAGCCACCCACACCATCCAGCACCTGTCACTCACATGCCAGACAAGGCAATTCACATCAGGCAGGCAGACACACAGCACACAGAAATGCCAACTTCTAAAAGTGGCATTTCTCCACTAGTTACCATACATCTGTGCACACCATTGCTCAGCATTTTTTCTCACGAGTTCATACATACTAAACTCGCCCCTGCACTCCTCTCATGTATGGAATTAGCAGGGACACACATATCCCCTATGCATTCCTATGGGAGGGCCGGCCAAACTCACCACACGCACTCAGAGCACACACGCACTTTACACTGGGCCACAGTGCTAAAGGGAGCAAAGGCCAAAAACTACTAATATCAGGTCACAGAAAAGGCAAAAAGTTTAGGGGTGAACCTGCCAAAAGGGCCAAGTCCAACACAACCCCCTTCCAGCCAAAATGCATGGCAGACCAATCACCACTGTGATGGGCTTCCCTGCTTGGGGCGATAGAACATGGACGCGGGCCCACAACTGCAGGGACACCCTCCTGTTCTAAACCATGGTGAACCCATGTGGTTCCTTCTGTAAAAGCTGTCCCGAGCAACTGGGCTACCCCACTGGTACTCCCTACCTGTCAGCGGCCAGGACCAGGCCCTAGGCCACCCAGATGTCATTGGTCCTTGCCCATCCACAGAGTTGGGGGTAGTAACCCCTGGCACATAGTAGCCATTCTCCACTCTTCCCCTCATCAGGGCAGGTCTAGACTACCACTGATCCTCCAGCCTAGGGTCCACACCCTCAGGCTGACCAGAAGTCACTGGTGAGGCTCTCCTCCCCTACCTCTCCTTCTAGGGTTCCGCGCTCTCCTCCTTTGAGAGGCACCCTCAGACCCCAACTCTCCCACCAGTTCAGGACCTCTATCCCACAACTGGTCTCCCAACCTAGGGTTTAACCCCTCAGATTGCACCGGGGTCAGAGGCAAGGACTCCTACCCACTGCAACCCCTTCCAGAGTTCTGCACCCTCCCAACTGGAGCGGTACCCCTGGAAGATGAACCGGCTCAGGTTACAGACGTCCTTCCCTCTAGGTCAAGCAGATCCTGAACCTGGCCTCCCAACCTTGGGGCTAAACCCTTTTGCGGAGTAATTGCCTGGCACTCAAGGACTTCTGGGGGTGCACACAGCCTCATCCCCATGAGGGTAACACATAACTCATGTGTTGTGTGACAGTCTGTCTGGCGCAGATCTCCCGACCCCTGTCCACCTGACAGTGCATGAAGATCCCCCAGAACAGAAGTGGTGTCATCATGGTCACTCCCAAGGAATTCAGCCCTACTGGCTAGACCCTGGCCCACTGGTTCTTCCACTGGGGAACATATCCCCCACTCACACCTCAATCTGGACTTCTGTACCCTCCCAACAGGAGCAGGACCGCCAGACACCAGAACCACTGGAGCTCTATTTACAGACGCTCCAGGTTCTCCTATTTACAGACGCTCCGGGCTCTCCAGACACTAGGAGACCTCAAATGGACTAACAGGACAGCCTAGGCTTCCAACCTGGTGTTCCCTCCAGGTTCTGAGACTGGGTTTCGGGCACCTGGGGACACACAGTCCCACACTCACTCCTACTCCACTGAGACAGGACATAAGCCCCTACACTCCTCCCACTACACTGGGACCTAGCTGGGCTACTCTGAACCTCTTCCTCCACCCAGGACTGGAAGATACCTGACCCACTACTTTTGAAATCACTCCCCAATGCCTCTTCAGAACCTCGGGCACTTTCCCAGAGGTCTGCCTCCTCTGCAAGATCCCATGGATTAGGAAACTCACACTCCAACAGGTGTTGGCGCAACCCCGGAAAACAACAACTGAGCAGGTGCTCTTTGATAACCAGATTGAACATTCCTTCAAAATCCTGTTCCGTGTTAACCCTTACCCAATCAACCAGTGCATCATTACATTCATCCGCAAACTCCCCCCAAAACTGGTGAGACAGTTTCTTACTGCCCCTGAACTTCAACCTGAACTCCTCTTCTTGGGAACAAGGTACCATACTCTGGGAACTGGGAATGGGACTTCCTGCACTGGACTCCATATTGCTGCCACCACTGTACCCCACTTTTACTGGAGATTTCAGAAAACTACAACTGCACTCAGGGGATAATCTACCCTCCAGTGCTAATTTCTCCCTGGCGAAGGCCCTCTCTGCCTCTGCCATCCCCTCCTGTGCTAGGACCCTCTCGGTCTCTAACTTTTGCTCTTCAAGGCCCAACGCCTTGAGACTCAACTCCTGAGCCAATAATGCCTTTTTCTCCTCTAAGGCTAACTTCCCATGCTCCAACTCCAATTTCTGAGCTTCCATATGCTCATAGCTCTCCTTCTGGAGTTTCTCTAAATCCAGCTGATGCTCCCTTTCTTCCCTCCTATCTACCCACTCCTCTAGGGACATGGTAAGGGATGGGGCTCTGCCCCCGACACTGGACCCAGCAAGGGACTCCCTATCTATGGGGTCCTCACTATCTACTGGCGTCCCTGTCCCTGTCCTGTCACTTTCCTTCTCCTCTTCAGACTTCTCAGGGCTCCCCTCAGACCCACCACCCTCTTGGCGTGCGGCCCGGGCCCTCACCTCCGCACCGCGCTTACGTTCCCATTCATCCTTTTGCCAATGGATCAGGTTTTCCCTAAGTTTCGACTGGGTGTCTGACCCACTCACTGCTATGTCTCTCTCCTTACAGAACTCCACCAACTCCCACATACTGTATCTAAACATACCACAGAAATTAAAAGCATTCCATTTTGGCTGGACGCTCATGGACACATGCAACACAGAGACCTAGGTGTCTGAGCTGAAACAAGAGTACACAATTTACAAATTACACTTTTAGGAGAATAATAAAATAGAACTCAGATAAATAATCCCCAAACGCGTGATTATCTAAATGCAGAGTTTGTAGGGCAGCCAGTCGTCGCTGTGGTACTGCGCAAACGCAAGTACTATCCTCACTGCTGACAACCAATGTTAGAAATGGGATCTCTGGTCGGCTAAGGCTTGCGCCAAAGGCAGGCAGAGACCACCACTCTAGTCAGGGCAAGGGAGTTACACCAGTGGTCGAAGTGGGGGAAAAAAAGTAGGGGAACTCTGGGCAGAGATCAGGGGTGGGAACAACACGAGGATTGGGTCAGTGGGTGGAGTCAGAGGTGTGGCCAAAAAGAGCAAATCATTCAAATTTTTTGTGTTAGTTTGGCATATGACTACCTAGCTACAGCTTATTACGTTATTTAATTAATCCAATGAATACATGTTTATTTAAGGTTTAATATGAGTTACAGACATTAAAATACATTCACAAAGTGGGATTTGTTTCCAATCACAGAATGTCCCAAATACGCTTAAAAAGTGGAATCACAAGTCATTTGTCTCCGAGCCATGGAGTTTCTGTCATTAGCACTTCTCCCTTTTTCCACAAGACTAGTTCAAACATGAATGGCAAAATATCCTAGTTTGCAAATGTTTTCTATACAATTATGGCTCTGCAATATTTGCCACATAATGAATCACCTGTTGCATAATTTAACGATTTTAACTAATAAATTGTTTGTAGCTTAAACGGATCAAAGATTACAAACAAACGCAACTTGTGTTTCTGTGAAATGGACAGCCCTTTGCAAGGGTTGACTGATCACGCTTCTCATTGCTGCATTTGTATGATGCACTGCGACTAATAAGGCAAAATCTTTGCAGACTGTTAGCATGTGTAAAAATAATAAAGTATCAGAAAATATACAGCCGTACGCTGCAGCTTTTTTTGCTGCATAATTTATTCAACATTGCAGAATAATTTTGTCCCAAAGCAGGCAGCACATGGTTAAAGTGCTTGTACATGAATCAGAGAGACCGTGAAGTTTGTGAACTAAGTTTGGTGTGCATGCAAATCCTGCAACGCTGACCCCTGGTGAGTGGCACCTACTACTGCTGAAACAAGGCCAATGGAGGTACCAATGGCCTTGGCTACATTGTACCAATGGCTACAGTGGACTGGTCTCCAGGGCAAGGCCGGCTTTAACGCTGTGGAGCCCAGTGCGATAATGTTTGTTGGTGCCCCCAATGACTCCCTCTGCCATGGATTCCCTCACTACCACCCTTCAACAGTGCCCCTCAAGTCTCCATAACCATTGTCTGGCTCAGAATCCTTTACTTTGATTTACAGCGCCACTGATACCAGTGTAGGGTGTCAGAGCACTTTACATCACACATTACAGACAGACAATCAATCATATGTGTGTAAATCACTCTATAGGAAATACATAAGAAAAAGTACTACAAGGTCTAGGAGTTACATGACACTATACTAGTAAGCAGTATGGTTTAATAGTGATTGGTCTGGAGAAACACAAACTCTGAATTTAGAACGTAATACCATGGTTTGGGGTTCTCTTTAATAATAAGAATTGTTGTTATCCATATGATTACCCTTTGCAACATTAGGATAATCAAAGACTGGGGAAAAAACATAACTCTCTAATTTATACCTTGCAGTTTGATTGCAGCTCTTAGATGACAGTTAATAGCTCACTGTTCTATGTTAGGATTTTGACTTATAAACTGAAAGTAAGAAAAAGAGCTCTCTGTCAAAGTGGGTAGCACAGTACTTCGGGACAGTACTTCGGGACCCATAAAGGATTAGCGGTGAATTAGTATAGTATAGTGAAACATGTAAGTAATTTTGAGTGGCAGATATGTTAGTCAGTTATTTGGATCAAGAAGGATAGTGTAACGATAGAAGAGGGAAAAAGGTTTGCATTCAAATAGTGCTTGCTACCCCTAAATGGGGTGTTGAAGCGCTTTTTCGGCGGCTAGCAGGTGGAAGGGCTAGATATTAGATCTCTATCTTATCACTCTAGATCTAAACCCCGATCTGGTCGACTGAACCTTTATTGCCTGTCATTGAGGAAAGAAAGTGCATCCAATACCAGGTTAACCTTGATCAATAATGGGCTCGACTCTGAAAAACCACAGACTACTTCTAAGTTTTAAAGATTTATTACAGAGTCAAAGTTAACTGCAAGTACAGGCATCTCAAAATGAGATTCAAAAGATATACAGGCACCACTACATACATGTGCTCTCTAAAAGCCCTCAGGCGAGCAAAGAACACGACTAGAACTAATTCTAAAATCAAAAGGGCTGCAAGCATAGACACATATTGTGATCTCTCCGTCATTTACAGCAGGAGGGAAAGGTTTCAGGTTAGGCTGTCCCTACCCTGCTCTGGATGGTATCCCTACTTAACAGAATCCCAACCTATCAAAAGGTGTCAGCTGTGAATGACTTCCTAGGAAGATCACCCACTCTTAGTCTCTAAGTGAAAACCTATGATCTCCAGTCATGACCCCTCTCTGCCTACCCATCCGCTCTCTGAAGGGTCCTCAGGCAACTGCTCTAACTCCACCCCGGGGTGCTGACCCTAATACAAAACACAATAACGTTTGAGACGCCCCTCGTGAGACGCCCCTCACGTGGTGTCGATTCTGGCTTTTTCCATGATGATCTTCCTCTGGGCCTCGTGCGTTAGCGTTGACCTTGCTTCTCAGACTCTTCTCCGGCCCGCCGATACCCCCTAAAACATTCCTGAACCCTCCTCCATGTCTGCACCAGTCTCTTGAACAGAACTCTATTCATCCAATTATTAATTGGATCCCCCTCACATATGCAGACAGACATCCGTAGCTGAATCCCCATTCCCATAGACTTCTAACAGAAGTTTGCAACTTATTTCCTGACACAACTCGGCCTGTACCAGTACGTGCAAATCAGAAACCCTTTTATCACTTCAGGCCTACAACAATTCTCGCAAAGGTCAAACTAAAATAGCATGTTAGCATCTTATTGTTAAATAATAAGAAAACACATCTATGGAATATAAATCTAACGAATAAACAAAATCATTGTAACATTAGTGCAATCCATGTCAATGCAAAGGTGTATACGTTTCTAAACCCTTCTGGCCTAGCCATAAGGCCCGTTCCCTTCTATGCCTTGCAGCATGACATTCTTCTATTAGCAGCTACATAACATGGATCATGATTAATCACGTCTAATAAGGTTATACATTTTCACACATTTCTGCATTAGTTCCACTTCTATATGAAATCTCTAGATTAACTACACATTTCGAAGTATAGGTAATATATTCTCAGTACTCATAGCATTTCCCTTATGATTTGGGCGTACTACTTGTAACTTTAGTGTACTCATACATTTTGTTCAGTTTGGGCTCTCTCACAGGCTACTCTGGAACCCATAAAAGATTAGTAATGTAACCCACTGACCTGTTTACATTATGTGCACTTTGTAATCTGCATGGTAGATGTTCTTTGCAGCAGGCACATTAACCCTCTGCGCTACCTTTCCACGAGTCAAAACTTCCCCTTGACAAAACTCCATCTCTCTCTAGGAAGAACATTAATCATGGAGTTGTCATTACATTTTTATTGTTTCCAAAATTGCTGGAGGCCTGGAAGGAGGAAGCAAGTGATTTTGCAAACATAATATACTTGCAAACATAACGCACCCAACCCGACTCAGCACCTCCAGGAATGGTGCCCTTCCCCACCCATGGAAAACAATGTTGTTCAAAGAAAGACAAGAAAACAAGTAGCGCTTCACTGGCAAACTTAGTAAAGTGATGCTAATATGTTTTGGTGAATAAAATCAATCTGGCCCTTTTGAGACCACTCTTTTATTGTATTGTAATTGCATTTTTTATAGCGTGTACTGCCCCTGACACGGCATCTAA
Source organism: Lissotriton vulgaris (assembly GCF_964263255.1). NCBI lineage: Eukaryota > Metazoa > Chordata > Amphibia > Caudata > Salamandridae > Lissotriton > Lissotriton vulgaris. The sequence continues at coordinate 186,547,149 of NC_141687.1, read as the reverse complement.
GCACTTTTTCTGTGAGTAGCACAGTACTTCGGGACCCATAAAGGATTAGCGGTGAATTAGTATAGTGAAATATTGAAGTAATTTGAGTGGCGGATATGTTAGTCAGTTATTTGGATCAAGAAGGATAGTGTAGGGATAGAAGAGGGAAAAAGGCTTGCATTTATATAGTGCTTGCTACCCCTGAATGTGGTGCTGAAGCGCTTTTTCGGCGACTAGCACGCTACTCTGGAACCCATAAAAGGTTAGTGATGAATTAGTATAGTGAAATATTAAATTAATTTGAGTGGTGGATATGTCAGTCTGTTACACAAATGGGAGGTGGCGGGCATTCAGTGATCTGACTGAAAGGAGCCGACATGTTTCTGAGGCTGAGTTTAGCGTTTGGCCTCACGCTGCACAGCCCTGGGAAGGGTGTATCACCAACGTACTCCCTCTCGCCACCATAGGTAGATCTACCCCTTCTCCTGCTCGACAAAAGGTTGCCCAGCCCAAAAGGGAGTAGTGCAGAGAGCTGGCCCAGCCTTCTCTGTAACCACTGACCCGAGGACATACAGTGCCAGTTTTATCTTAGGGACTTATGTACCCTGGGAGTTGGGGTGGGAGGTTGGGGGCTGCAGCACAAGAGCACGCGTTAGCTACGGCCCAACAGAGCGGTGTCTGCGTGCTCCAGCCGTCTGAACAGGCAAACATAGTATTTCTGCTGGTTGACATACAAAAATAAAATGTACTGCAGTTCACCTTTAGAGTAGGTACGGAAAACAGGTCTCCTTATTGGACAATATATTTCATATATTTGAAGTGTATGTGAACATTCAGCCAATAATGTCCACATATACGGCATAGTACATAAAAGTAATTGTTAACTACCCTTTAATTAGTGTTAAATACTGAGTTAATTCCTTCCCAAAGGTACTCGTTTGATCGCCCTCAGAAGAATGAAAACACGAGTTGGCCCTGCAAGGGTTCAAATGTATGCTACGGACACTACATGCAGATGAATGCAGCATGTGCATAACACACTTTGCTTTCTTATCAGTAACAGAACCTATGTCCTACAGGTGGTCACTTAGGGCCAGATGTAGGTAAATGAGATTTACCGATTTTTAATTACCGAATTTTACCGATTCGGTAATTAAAAATCGGTAAATCTGAGGGGTGGATATGTAGGAACATCCAGATGTTCCTTTTACCGAATCGGTAAATATCTGTATTTACCGATTCGGTAAATACCGAACGGTAATGCCCCATTCATTCCTATGGGCTTTGAAGCCCATAGGAATGAATGGGGCATTACCGGTCGGTATTTACCGAATCGGTAAATACCGATTCTGACAAGGGTGCAGGGGGTGTCACTTTGACACCCTCTAGCACCCCCAAAAAAGGTTCGGGGGCCATGTGGCAGGCATACCTGCCCTAAGGGCAGGTCTGCCTGTCATATGGCACAGGTGTGCATGCACACAAGTGCATGCACACCAGAATCGGTATTTTACCATCAAATAGTATTTGATGCTAAAATACCGATTCTGTAATGCTTGTGGGACTCAGAAGAGTCCCACCTACATATCAATTTTACCGAATCGGAAAAAATGCCGATTCAGTATTTTACAGAATCGGTAAATTTACCGATCGGTAAATTTACCGATTCTGTAAAATACAGGGCCCTACATCTCAAATTGCATTTACCGGTCGGTAACGGCCGAATTCGGCCGTTACGGACCGGTAAATGCCTACCTACATCTGGCCCTTAATCTCTAACATATGCTTGAGCCCACAGAGCACTCTTCTAGGATTCAAACATGTGACATACAGAGCACGCACAGTGCATTGCATCAAACACACTGACCAACTGAGCTATTCCATTAGTTTGAAAGAAAGCAGTGACTTTGATTACACACGGATCGCTGCAGCAAGTCACTTAACCTACTGAGATATCTTATTATCTGATGCATCTGGCCCACATACAAACATTATAATAGCTGAGGGAGGGAATGATTCTATTGAGGATATCTGTAAAGCAGTTGAAACCCATGGACTCCAGTGCCACCGTGGCCAGCACAGCTTTTCATCCCTCTACGGTTGATTAATTAAAACAACTGAGATTGGGGAAAAAAGACACGGATTAATTACAGTGTTACATAACAAAAAGTCTGGTACAGCTAAATACCCTAAGGGCTTATTTAAAGTTTGAGGACGGGATTCTACCTCAAACAAGAATTTGTTATGGAATAGTGTCAATAAGTGAGGAGGAGCAAGACATAAAGAGAGGGAGAGTAAGAAAGTGGGTGTGGCAGCTGCTGGGGGTGGTGGGAAGCTGCAGAGCAGGAGAAGTGAACACTGCATTTCTCTTTAGGAAGAAAATTAATCACCGGAGTTATCATTACATCTATATTGTTGCCTTCTCTGGGCAGCTGAGGCACAACTAGAGCCAAATTCGGGGAGGGGGGCTACAAAACATTTAAGGGGAGGGGGGTCCGAAACATTTCGGTGGGGGTGGGGGACTGACTCTTCCAGCAAAATGCAGAGTGGAGATGCAGGGGCTCAAGAAGGGGTGAAAAGCAACAAAGCATCATTAACACTTAACTGGTCTTTCAAAGACCTGTGAAGTACTGGTGCGGCTGTGTGTGTGTGCCCGGGAAGTGGTCTCAGCCCGAACTGACACACACGACAGGGGTGGTGGGTCAGGAAGGAGGAAACAGAGTCCTTTTCCTTCTCTGCCAGTCCAGCCTCCCCGACCTGCCACGAACGACAAGCCTTAACTTTAAGCCTTGGCTATTTCTGGCCTAGGGACGTGTGTTTAATTAAATAAGTAGGGGAACGGAATTGGTTAAATGAAAGAAGTAGGGGCACACCGTGTCCTGCCGATCCTGCCCACTTCGACACACTGAGTTACACGCCAATGATAACCCCTGCTCACCCCATTAGTAGCTTGGTAAAAAGCAGTCATGCTTATCCTGGAGGCAATGTGTAAAGCATTTGCGCAACACACATACAGCAGCAACACACTAGGCGCACCACAAAAGGAACTCTACACAAGGTTATATCAAAAATAGCCTTTGTATTATCATAAAACACATTAGATGGTAATCACACACTATACACTGTGCCAACTGGCACTGGGCAGTATTTACAGGGGATTATATACACACGACAGGGCCACATGGACCACCGTCAGAATCATGACTTAGTAGAGATAGTAAAAGTAAGATTTATCATAGACGTTGACCACAACCAGTAATTACTGGTGCAATGATGATCTCAGCATTATCACATTAGAAGAACGCATTGTGCATCACCAGTATAAATACATTATGCAGTAACCATAAGAGGCATTAGGCCTCGCAAGCATAAAACACTTCAGGAAACAATGGTCATAAAGCCAGGGTGCCCCAATTGGGCGCGCAACGCACGGACACTGGCCCCAGGCCAACTGGCCTCTTTCAGGGTCTCAAATGCCCTATGTCCAAAACGGTCAGGGCTGGCTGCGCATGCAGCGAAGGAAAAGTGCGCAATTTCACAACCTAAACGTGGCAGCTGCCCACTAATTGCTGGGCAGCTGTGAAAATCAAAGAAAAGGCCTGGCACTTCCTGTACCTCCTGAACCCATGTCCAAAAGGTTGCAGCTGCCCTCTGTCTGGTGGGGCAGCTGTGAGTCTACAAATAGGCCCGGGCACACCTGTGCCCTCTGGGCCTCACTGGGGCTCTCCAATTAACTATGCCCCCTTTAACAATAATTAGGCCCTTCGTTGGAGCGTCCCGCTGCCAGATGGGGCCGCTCAGAAACTTAAGCACCGGCCGGGTGCCCCTTATGCAGCCCCTCTCGGGGGCTCTTTAAATGAATATCACAAGTTGGAGCACACAGGCTGTAAAACAGATATGCCCCCAAATGTCAGAGTGCACTGGGTCTGAAAATAGGAAATGCCCCTCTCGTGGGAGCGGTAGTGAAATGCGACCATGTCCCCTGCCCAGCCCTCACTCACCAGGACTGTCTGGGCATGCTCCTCTGGTCTCCAGGCTGGTGCTTCCCACGCAGGACTCTCCTCTCTGGGGTCATGTAGCAGGAGCTCCCGCCTGCTTCCTGCTTCTTTCCTGGTGCAGCGCGGGGCTCTCCTTCAAGCATGGGAGCACCGCCAACGAGCCTTCGTCCGGCCTCACCTCACTTCACCCAGGCCCCCTCCTGGGACCCGGGACTTTGCATTGGGAGCCCCTGAGGCTCCCGGACATCCTTCCTAGGCCCCGACCACAGCCAGGCAAGGCCGCCTGGCTTCCGCATCACAGCTGCGGCGCTTTGTCTCCCTGGGCTGCGGCAGTGATTTTTTGTGCAAATCATGGTCAATACGGGGTAGGCTCTGGTTTTTACATAAAGACAATAGCAGGGTGGGCTCCCGCCACTGAGCACCACAATGCGGGGTGGGCACCCGCTCCTAAGATACCAATGCGGGGTGGGTTCCCGCTCGGTTTATGAAAAGTATAAATACACGGCAATAACGCGGGGTGGGCACCCGTCTTTTCAGAGAGTAGTGGAAATCGGCACAAATACGCGGGGTGGCACCCGCTTTCAGGAATTAGCAACTGCAGGGAAATCCCTCATGCAAAAGCCTTGCACTGCAGGCTACCAGCGCTCCTTGAAATAAAAGAAAAGCGCTCGCAAGAAGCACAGTGTTCCTCAGCAATAAGGATGTAGCGCTTTTCAGCAAAAATCCAAGTAGGCGCTCAGTCCAGATAAAAGTCCTTTCAGGAGCAAAGGGGAAAAGGCTGGGCCCAGGTAGGCCAGCTCAAGGGCCCACCAGCAGGGAGGCAGTCCCTAGTGGCGGTTCCTCCTGGAGCCCAACAGCAGGCCCCCCTCAAGTCAGGAATAACACACCAGAACATTTTCATGGGTTCACAGCCCCTTCTTTTATACTTCATTTCCCTTTGTGTCACAGCACAGGGTTTAGGGATACCAGTTAGAACTGGTGTAGGGGAGCTTTGGAGTACTTTGTTTTGCTCAGCTCCTCGCTCCTTTGTTAGGTGGGGGCTCAGGGATCAGACGCACCACAGGAGGCGGAGCTAGCATTGCGGAGGGAAGGCACAGCCCTATTCAGGTCCCAGGTGCAACTACTCCCTCCCATCTAGATGCAGATCTCTCTATTCACCACTGGGCAGACTCATCCTGGCTCCTGGAGCCACCCACACCATCCAGCACCTGTCACTCACAAGCCGGACATGCAATTCGCATCAGGCAGGCAGACACACAGCACACAGTAATGCCAACTTCTAAAAGTGCCAAAACTGCTATATTTAATCAACCTTCTTGAGTTCTTCACAATAAGAATCATGTGAGTATACGACTTGAAAATCAGTCTGAATGAATCAATTTTTATTCATATTTTTAGAACATTTGTTGGTTAATATTCACCAAATTTTTACAGTCATCATACAAAAACTATTTCACAATAAAATCAATGAAAAGACTTCATCCTTCACTTTCACACTTCGTTGATCAACAGTACACATTCCATTCTTACACTCTCAAACACATCCAACAACCATACTTTATTTACAAAACTATATACAATAATGCAACTTATTATACCATAGACAACAATTTGTTCATTTTATAGCATTTCAATACAATTCAATGTATTTAGAAGATCTTATGGTGTAGAACAAGCGGTCTGCGCGTTTTGAACCCCTATTTAGTGTGGAGTTCTCATCAGGACATCACAGCTGTGGAGAAGAAAGAAAAATAGTTTTCTGTAACTACAAACGGAGGAACTATAAATCACTAGCTTGCTTTTTGCAACTGCCTCTTACCTTGACACTGGGATGTGCCCTAGTTCTTTAATGCCCGACGTGTTTGCACTGCAGAAAGACAAACCATAAGCACTTATATGTACCAACTACTAGTATCAGCCAATACTTAAAACCACTATCACCAGTTGGGGCCTACAAAAGGCAACTACTTACATTATTTGGGATTGCAGATTGTGTCTTTGTTTTTGTGTGGGTGGACCTGTGGGAGAGATGGGGCTCGTTTAGTATGAGACTTATATTCAGGAATTGTTACCTCTTAATGTCGGTTTTCTTACTTGTGTTAAGTCTCCTATCTGCAGAAAATGACTGTGGAAGTGGCTGGCTTGTCAACCTGGAAGGAATATGAGCGCAGTTGGAATTACCTCTCTCGAAGTAAGGAGAGTCTAAATTGTCGGCAGTGTGAAAACGTGGAAATCCTCTTACCTTCGTTTTTTCGTACGTTCTTAATCACAACGCCTGAGTTTTCACAGGCATGTTTGGTTCGGGTGAACACGCCCAGGATATAGCGTGTAACACTTCCTGGTTGAATGCACAGCGAGGGTGCGCTTTCTGGGAAATGTAGTTCGTTTCCTGTCGCGCACATTTCGAGCGTCTTTAGAGTAAATTCCCTTCTTGTGAACGTTTCAGGGTCGGAGAGTCAGATCTGTGATATTACAGTCTCATTCGTATGGTTGCAGCTGAATACTGGGGAAAAATTAAAATGATTGGTGCAATGTCGGGTCCGTGTATGTGCACGCTTTGTCGGAAATACAACGTGGGGCATTTTGGGATTTTAAGTTTTGTGCATGTATTTTCACCCTTCTTTTTATCATAATGTGTGGGGTGGCACGCGGTATTCAGTCTTGGTGTTTAGAGTTTGCTGGCATAAGGAGCTCTTTATTTTGATATAATGGGGCATAGACCAATGGTGTTATAACAAAGAGACTCAGAAGTGCTGTTCTAATGAGCAACTAGTGTTGTCATTAGTGGGAGGGCCCATTGGGTACTGAATGGTCATTCTTACTGTTTCTGCCATATAAATGGGTTCTAATTCAGCTTATAAATCTCAGACAGTTCATTCAAACCTTCCACAGCCGTATTCTCTACAGTCTCATTCAACCTTGAAAATCACTGTCCACTTGAGGTCAGTTTCACTATGATTCATTCTCTGCCAGTGGTTGACCAATGGAGCAGTGAGTATATTCTTTTTTATTCTCGATTTGTGTTGTATAATTCTCGTCCTCACTTCCTGGTTGGTCATCCCTATATATAATAGGTTACAAGGGCACTTGATGCCATATACAACATAACGGGATTTACAGTTAGTGAACGAATCATGTTTCCTGAAAATGGTCTTATGCCTGAAGTTGGTCCCTTCTTCGGTCATGGGGCAGCAGATACAAGTGCCACACTTTTTATGGCCTAAGATAGTTGGTAGACCAACAAATAATCTCATCGACATTTGCTCTTTTTGTGGAAGGACTGGCCTTACAAGTAGGTTTGCAACACTGCGATCTTTTCGGAATGCAAACAGTGGTTTCTTGTTTAACACCATGGCTGCTAGGTGTTTTCCCCCCCCAGTGCTGTAATCACAGAGTTCCCTTTATTCATGACGAGCTCAGCTTGTCATAAGCACAGCTCAACCGTGCCTCATAACGAGCTGAGCTCGTCATGAGCATCGAAGGGGTTAATGATGTGTGCAAATTTTTGACCAAATGCCAATTACTTGCAATGACTTTTTTAAGCAAATTGGAATTTGGACAGTACCTCGAGACAAAAACAATCCTTTCGGTTTCTTTTTTCGTGCTTCTTTCATTGAGTCCACCATGCCCGTTTCATTGACCTTTTAAGTAGTTTCTTCGGGTAACCTCTTTCCAATAAATTTTCCGTTAGTTTATTCGCATGATTTGTATACTCATCTTTAAAGTGGCAATTACGGCGAATTCGTAGATATTGCCCATAGGGCAAATTATCTTTCAAACTCCGGGGATGGTTGCTTGAAAAGTGGAGTGACATATTCCGGTCTGTTTGTTTTTTATACAGAGTTGTTGCAGGCCCTGCCTCTGACGGATAGACTTCTACGTCTAGGAATGGCATTCTGTTTTTTGAGTAGTTTAGACTGAATTGTATTTCTTGAGTACGATCATTCAACCATAGATGGAATTGATTTAGCTGTTCTTCACTGCCAGTCCAAATGAAGAAGACATCGTCGATAAATCGACTCCAGTGTTTAATCATTTGTAAGAAAGGGTTATTCTGATAAATAAATGTTTTCTTCATAAGAAGCCATAAACAATATGGCCAATTCCGGAGCGAACGGACAGCCCATTGCAACTCCGCCTGTTTGGAAGTAGAACTCCCTGTCAAAGTTGAAATAGTTTTTCTTTAGGGCAAAGCTAGCCAATCTTAGAATAAAGTCTGTCGGGACTTCATGAGGTCGTTCACGTGTCTCTAGAAATTGTTCCAAAACATGAAGCCCTTCTTCTTGGGAGATTTGGGTGTACAGGGACACCACATCCATGGACACTAGGAAAGGGTCATTTTGCTTGAATGTAATCTTTGCAAGTTTATTGATTAAATCTGTCGTATCTCTTAAGTATGACTTAACTTTAATTAAGAATGGTTTCAGGAAGAAGTTGACGAATTTGGCTATTGGCTCCATTAAAGAATCACACCCCGAGACTATCGGTCTTCCCGGTGGTTCAGTCTCGCTCTTGTGTTCTTTCTCTCCCCCCCCTTTTTCTTCTTTCTTTTTCTTCCTTCTCCCCGCTGCACTATTGATGCATTTGATTGCTTTTTATTATGTATCGCTATTATATTGTATCCTGTTTTATTGCAATCTTCTCATTTAATAAATTCCTTTCAAACTTAAAGGTTTATAGAAAACGATTTCCTCTGTGTGCTATCACCTTCTCCGTCAACTACCCTCTTCGTTCTCTCAGAAGAAAAATACATTTGAATAATCAAAATTCTCTGAAACTCAATTCATCGTCATTATTCTACTAACAGTGTACCCATGATAAATACCCACTTCATGCCGGAACCGTCCACTGTTCACTGTACATCTCAAACCGAACCTAACACACCTCTCACTCCTGCAGACAAAACATGCTTTTACACCACCCACACAAAAGCCCCCACGGAAACCCCACCTAATGACTCATATCTTATCTGTGCTCTTCTATGGAGGCGCCCAGACAGAATACTAGCGTATTTAAAGGGCTGCCTTTAATAAACATGCTTTATTTTCATGCTTTTTAAATTAAAAGATATTAATTGTATTAGCACACCACTGATATAGTCTATCGTGCTGCTAATGTTACATTTCGGAGATATGTTGACTCTTCTTAACCTTTTATCTTCCTGAAGATTATTACACCTCTGGACTCCGTCAATAGCACTGAAGGGCAATATTACACTTTAGACAGATATGTATCGTTTTTGTAGGTTGACGGAGATATTATTCAAATCAATAAATGATCTATCTATGACTACTGGCTTGACCTTCATACAGGGTTTGGGTGTAGGTGATCTATTTGTATTGATCCAGAGGACAGTAACCTAGGAGTAGTTCTCCTAATAGGTCTTCAGATAAATCGATTGACTTGTGATATCTCCATGGTGCATTCTACGCCCTTTGTGTGCATAGACTGGCCACCCACCAAACACTCAAAGAAGCCATGGGGCTGTTGACATCCTGTCTGCATATGTTACTTCCACCCAGCCCCGTTGAGAACCACAAATGGAGCTCAGACGAATAGCTAGAGTGTGTTTTGCACGTTCGCCACTTCCTGTGCTTGGTCTGTTGCTCTCTACCTATCCCTTAACGACAGAAGTCATTTGCTCCAGAAAGCAAGTGTCACTTCTCCTCAACGTCTGCTACCTACACAAGGTACATAGAGACAAGGTAGGAGTTGGACACCGCCTCACTGAGCGTAAGGTGACCCGGAGAGCTCTTGTCCTGGTGCTATCAGAGACCACCGCCTGCACCCAGACCCACTATGAAGGTCTCCCTGGCTACCCTCGCCGCTCTACTCCTTGTTGGTATCTGCTGCGAGGTCCTGGCTGCACCAAGTAAGTTCACAGTCGCATATCCTCCATGGGTAGAGAGGGAGGTTTCTATAGCTTCTGAAGTTTATCCAAATCAAAAACAGAATGTATAGTAATTTTGGTGTTTAAAGTTTGTGCATAAATGTCCTGCCTGTATGGGATAGCTATGCTGCAGAAAGATCTATCTAAAATATCTCTCTGCCTTCAGGAAACCTTTTCTGTACCTTGATGGAGACCATTTCTATACCTTGACGGACACCTTTTCTGTACCCTTGCGGACTCATTGCCAGAATTGTCTGGGTTGCCTAAATGGGCATCCAACTTGAGTGGATAGTTCGGCTGTCTCAGGATGCGCCTACCTCCATCAGCAGGCATACCTGGCATGTGTAAGACACCTCTACAAAAGCCTGTGTCCCTCATCAGTATTTACAAAAACAACAGGTGATGGACCGAATGTGGATCAATGTCACACATTCAACCCAGTCAAAAGATCTGGGTCCTAATCCATCGTTTTTTTGCACTCCACACCACCCTGGGTTAGACAATGGCGATATGCAAATCAGCTCTGACCCTGTGCCCCATGGGAACAGTCCAGTCCGAACTACAAAAGCCATGTCCTTCCCAGAACGGAATCAAGCATCCGAGGACCGGACCGGTTTCGAGGTAACACCTCTCATCAGCCCGGCTAGCTTGACTCCAGTGGTGTGGAGTGCCTGGGACCCACGTCTGGGCATCCCCAGTACACTTATAGCGGAATTGCAAAAACAACAGGTGATGGACCGAATGTGGATCAATGTCACACATTCAACCCAGTCAAAAGATCTGGGTCCTAATCCATCGTTTTTTTGCACTCCACACCACCCTGGGTTAGACAATGGCGATATGCAAATCAGCTCTGACCCTGTGCCCCATGGGAACAGTCCAGTCCGAACTACAAAAGCCATGTCCTTCCCAGAACGGAATCAAGCATCCGAGGACCGGACCGGTTTCGAGGTAACACCTCTCATCAGCCCGGCTAGCTTGACTCCAGTGGTGTGGAGTGCCTGGGACCCACGTCTGGGCATCCCCAGTACACTTATAGCGGAATTGCAAAAACAACAGGTGATGGACCGAATGTGGATCAATGTCACACATTCAACCCAGTCAAAAGATCTGGGTCCTAATCCATCGTTTTTTTGCACTCCACACCACCCTGGGTTAGACAATGGCGATATGCAAATCAGCTCTGACCCTGTGCCCCATGGGAACAGTCCAGTCCGAACTACAAAAGCCATGTCCTTCCCAGAACGGAATCAAGCATCCGAGGACCGGACCGGTTTCGAGGTAACACCTCTCATCAGCCCGGCTAGCTTGACTCCAGTGGTGTGGAGTGCCTGGGACCCACGTCTGGGCATCCCCAGTACACTTATAGCGGAATTGCAAAAACAACAGGTGATGGACCGAATGTGGATCAATGTCACACATTCAACCCAGTCAAAAGATCTGGGTCCTAATCCATCGTTTTTTTGCACTCCACACCACCCTGGGTTAGACAATGGCGATATGCAAATCAGCTCTGACCCTGTGCCCCATGGGAACAGTCCAGTCCGAACTACAAAAGCCATGTCCTTCCCAGAACGGAATCAAGCATCCGAGGACCGGACCGGTTTCGAGGTAACACCTCTCATCAGCCCGGCTAGCTTGACTCCAGTGGTGTGGAGTGCCTGGGACCCACGTCTGGGCATCCCCAGTACACTTATAGCGGAATTGCAAAAACAACAGGTGATGGACCGAATGTGGATCAATGTCACACATTCAACCCAGTCAAAAGATCTGGGTCCTAATCCATCGTTTTTTTGCACTCCACACCACCCTGGGTTAGACAATGGCGATATGCAAATCAGCTCTGACCCTGTGCCCCATGGGAACAGTCCAGTCCGAACTACAAAAGCCATGTCCTTCCCAGAACGGAATCAAGCATCCGAGGACCGGACCGGTTTCGAGGTAACACCTCTCATCAGCCCGGCTAGCTTGACTCCAGTGGTGTGGAGTGCCTGGGACCCACGTCTGGGCATCCCCAGTACACTTATAGCGGAATTGCAAAAACAACAGGTGATGGACCGAATGTGGATCAATGTCACACATTCAACCCAGTCAAAAGATCTGGGTCCTAATCCATCATTTTTTTGCACTCCACACCACCCTGGGTTAGACAATGGCGATATGCAAATCAGCTCTGACCCTGTGCCCCATGGGAACAGTCCAGTCCGAACTACAAAAGCCATGTCCTTCCCAGAACGGAATCAAGCATCCGAGGACCGGACCGGTTTCGAGGTAACACCTCTCATCAGCCCGGCTAGCTTGACTCCAGTGGTGTGGAGTGCCTGGGACCCACGTCTGGGCATCCCCAGTACACTTATAGCGGAATTGCAAAAACAACAGGTGATGGACCGAATGTGGATCAATGTCACACATTCAACCCAGTCAAAAGATCTGGGTCCTAATCCATCGTTTTTTTGCACTCCACACCACCCTGGGTTAGACAATGGCGATATGCAAATCAGCTCTGACCCTGTGCCCCATGGGAACAGTCCAGTCCGAACTACAAAAGCCATGTCCTTCCCAGAACGGAATCAAGCATCCGAGGACCGGACCGGTTTCGAGGTAACACCTCTCATCAGCCCGGCTAGCTTGACTCCAGTGGTGTGGAGTGCCTGGGACCCACGTCTGGGCATCCCCAGTACACTTATAGCGGAATTGCAAAAACAACAGGTGATGGACCGAATGTGGATCAATGTCACACATTCAACCCAGTCAAAAGATCTGGGTCCTAATCCATCGTTTTTTTGCACTCCACACCACCCTGGGTTAGACAATGGCGATATGCAAATCAGCTCTGACCCTGTGCCCCATGGGAACAGTCCAGTCCGAACTACAAAAGCCATGTCCTTCCCAGAACGGAATCAAGCATCCGAGGACCGGACCGGTTTCGAGGTAAGTCAAGCTAGCCGGGCTGATGAGAGGTGTTACCCAGGGTGGTGTGGAGTGCAAAAAAACGATGGATTTGGGCCCAGATCTTTCGACTGGGGGAGTGTGTGACATTGATCCACATTCGGTCCATCACTTGTTGTTTTTGCAGTTGCCGCCCTAAGTGCGCTGGGGATGCCCAGACGTGGGTCCCAGGCACTCCACACCACTTGGAGTCAAGCTAGCCGGGCTGATGAGAGGTGTTACCTCGAAACCGGTCCGGTCCTCGGATGCTTGATTCCGTTCTGGGAAGGACATGGCTTTTGTAGTTCGGACTGGACTGTTCCCATGGGGCAACAGGGTCAGAGCTGATTTGCATATCGCCATTGTCTAACCCAGGGTGGTGTGGAGTGCAAAAAAACGATGGATTTGGGCCCAGATCTTTCGACTGGGGGAGTGTGTGACATTGATCCACATTCGGTCCATCACTTGTTGTTTTTGCCTCATCAGTATTTAGGCTGTACGACAGACATGTCCCATTATATCTTTTTCGTTATTTGACATTTATTTAACAATATCCAGTGGTTGCTCTGTTGTATCAGTATTAGTCGATGGACAGGGCTGCTGTCTTGGGATCATCTATGTATCTCAAAACATAGCTCTGCAATCAAAGCACAGAGCACTTAACACCTTTCCGACGAGACCGAGCTCTCTAAAGATTGAGGGCAAAAAATCTGTGTGATCTGAACGATAGCTCTGCCGTCTAGGACCTTGTTTGGAAAAGTCTGTATAATCTACAGGGCAGTTTTGATGGAGAACTGAGACATTTAGGCTTGTCTGAAAGAGAAGTCTCAAAGAACAGGGGGGTCAGAACTGTGGGCCATGCAGCTTGTGCAGGAAAGGGGCGGAGAGCTGTGGGTGGAGCTGTGTGGACAGGAAGCCTCCGAACTCTAGAACAGGTTGTAGGACAGGTATAGGTCGGTGCAATATTTGGAACAGGAGGGCAGGGCCCATAACGCTGTGGAGCATAGAGCTGTTGTAGAACAGATCAGGGAGATACCAAGTCACATGTAGCGGGAATCCTGTAAGCCAGTGGTCCATAAGGCTGTGGAGCAGGGGGGCTTCTGTTGAACAGGTCACGGGGACACCAAGCAACGGGTATCGGAAATTTCATAAACCAGGGGTCCATAGAGCTGTGGGCAATGGCGCCCCTCTAGAACAGGTTATGCATGACCTGGAAACACTTCACAAATAAGATCAACACAAAGACAGTGTCCTTCCAACTGCACACCCTACACAGTTTAGCATGTTGCTAATTTAAGCAAGTACTTCAGCGTCCCACATATGGGAAGTAAGTGCTATAAAAATGCTGCAATATAAAAAAAATACAATACTAAACCACGGATATCTGGAATACGCAGGACAGGGGTCCACAGAGCTGCGGAGCATGGAGTTCCTGTAGATCAAGTTAGGGGAACAAATATCTATGCATAGCAGGAATCGCGTGGGTCAGTGGCCCATGGACCTGTAAAGCAGGGAGTTTCTGTAGAAAAGGTCAGGGAGACACACACTTCATCATCCATCACACTGCAACACGCTGCTTTCCATAACATGATAGCGGCACCTTGTGGTCATCACGCAGGACATGGAAACATTTACCCACATTGGAACAAAAAAAATCTTTCCGATGGCACACTTTCCAAAGTGTAGTGTGCTACTAATGCAAGCAGGTACTTCAGCGCCCCACATAGGGGTAGTAAGCGCTATATAAATGCTGCAATATAACACAATACAACACTAAACCACTGGCATCTGGAATCCGCAGGCCAGGGGTCCATGGAGCTGTGGAGCAAGGGGCTCGAGTAAAACAGGTCAAAGAGACACACACTTCATCATCCATCACACTGCGTTCGATAAGACGACAACCAGCCTTCGGTGGTCATCACGCACGTCATGGAAACATTTCACACACAGGATCAAAGCAAAGACAGTATCCTTCCATCCGCACGCCCTACTCAGTCAGTGTAACATGCTGCTCTTGTAAGCAAGTGCTCCAGCGTCCCACATGGGGGCAGTAAGCGCTATATCAATGCTACAATACAACACAACATAATACTTAGTAGCTGCATCGGTACACCTCGCCCCCCCCTGCCCCCCCCCCCCCCACAACCTTCACCACGCAGCAGCAAAGAGGATGCCGGGAGGGAGGAGCTCACCTATAACCTCCCAGGAAAAAGGGGGGGGGTGGCCTGACCTAGCGTGACCCCGCCTCCCCGCCCCCTCCCTCGGGCTGTCCTTGGTTCCCTGCGCCCTACTACGGGGTTTGCCCTCCCATGGGGGTCCCTTGCAAGGACCTCGGGCATCCTTCAAAACTGCAGGTATCTGGAATCCCAGGCCAGGGGTCCATGGAGCTGTCATGGTCTGGGACTACCGGCCACCCCCCTCCTTACTACACAAAATGCATTACTTAATTCAACAAGTCAAGACATGGGTCTTTGGAAGGCAGGGGGTCAGGGACCCCCTGGCCGTATTTATTAAAATATGAAATAAAATGAAAATTTTAATAAAATAAACATTTTGACAATTATTAAATGCACATTTCAGAACATTAGATTTAACATCCATTTTGACATTGTATGATGGGCTAACCTTAACAAATATCTAGTACAGCGTGTTTCCTAACCTAATCTAAACATCCTGAAAATTAAATGCATTCTAATAATTAAGTCGGACGGCAAGGTCGCTAACCGGTGTCAGATCCTTTACAGCTACGCTCTCACGTTCGAGATGGCGCATGCGCAACCCAGGGCACGTTTCACCCACGTGCGCTCTGAACTCCATTAAACCATAACAGGAGGGCCCACACTTGCGCACCTTGATGACGTCATAGTGTCTGTGAGGGATGGCTACCAGCCTGAGGAAAGCGTGGACTCCCTCCCCTGCACCCTTCTAAGTAATGGATATCATATCCTGCCCCTGAAGTTCTGGGAGAGACCAATCCCTCCCGACGGGCGGCCCTTTCATGAATGGGCCCGCCCCCCCCTAAGGACCTTAAAATGCTGCTCACCGATTATGACCTTACCGCCAAACCCACATAATAAATACGACATTGCTATCTAAGAGGGAAAAAAGGCCTAAGGAGAAAATTAGTTAAAAACCACAGCAAAGCACAACACATCTACATATGTACATTTTCCTGTAAACGGGAAAAAAGCCTAAGGAAAGAATTAGTTAAAAAACCACAGCAAAGCACAAAGCATATACATATGCACATTTCACCTGTAACGGGGAAAAAAGGCCTAAGGCAGCAAGCATTCCTTTCCTATGATCCTGGACATCGCTAGACAGTATACCTACCATTGTCTTTACCCCAATTCCGCTAACCAAGGGGATGGAGGGTGGGGAAAATTAAACAGCCCCACGGTGGGGCGAGGAGCGAGCCTGGGGAGCGCGGACACAAAGAGGCCGCTACCCGCGCTCCCCAGGCTCTTAACCCCTCGGCCCGGAAGTGCACAACTACTTCCGGGGCGAGGGGGCGGGGGCAAGCCACCACGAAGGGAACGGGATATGGGAGGGGCCGGGCCCCGCCATGCATGCGTGGGGGCCGATTGGCCCCCCCTTTTCTGGAGCATGGGGCGCGAGTAGAACAGGTCAGGGGGACAACAGGCTACGGCTAGCAGGAATGTCAGCCAGCAGTCCAGAGAGATGTGGAGCAAGGCAGTGGAGTAATGCAAAATGATGGGGCGCCCTTGCAGAAGGTGATAAGGGGCCCCCAGCCTCTGCAATCTCACAAATATTCAGAATGCACTGAATGGGGGCTCCCTGAGGGGTTGGGGGTCCCCCTGCCCCGCAGCCGCTGCCTGTGCTTGTGTTACACCCCTGTGGAAAGGGGTCCTGTGGAACAGATCAGAGCTGTGGGCAGAGGGATTCGGCAGAGCAGGGGACCGCAGAGAGCTGCTTTCTGTTGGGCTGCTCTACAACAAGGGCGCGTGTGTGGGGAAAGTGCGCCTGCAGTGCAGGGACCCTCAGAGTTATAAAATGAGGGAATATGTCGGGCAGGGTGGGGTCTGTTCGACAGAGATCTCTTCTTCCACAGTCTACAGAGGTGTGGGTGGGCAGTGTTATGGGACAGTGGGGCTGTGAAAGACAAGGAGGCCACAGAACCCCCCTTGTTTAATCGATTGTGTGCTTTACTCATGAAGGTGGTTTCCTGTAAGGAATTAATGAAGGTCATAAAGAGAAGCAGGATTTTATGTTGCCCTAATACAGTTTTTCTACGTTTTCTAAGATCTGTCAGTAACAGGCGTTGCTATTACCCTAGTAAATAGAACTCAATCTGCTGTCTTTATGTGCATGGGAGGCTGAGTCGTCTTTCTGGGATTTTAACTCATGACCTGTCCTGCATTTAACTCACTTAGAAACAGTGGCGTAGCAATGGGAGGGGTGGTGATCCGCCTCGGGCGGCGACCTATTACGCCCTCGCTCTTACCTATGGTTGTCGCGGGGCGGTGAAAGCTGGAATCGCCGGCACCCCTCACTCCCTCTCCGGTGTCTGCCGCTGCCAGGCGGCAAATTTATTTATTTAATGACATTTTATAAAGACGGACTTTACCTGAAGGTGGGAGAGCGCTGTACAATAGAACCAGTTACGTTACATGAGAGAAATGTTACAAAATAAAACGTTACAAAATTAGCAGGACACAGTATTAAAAACAGCAGGCAAGAGGAGGTAGGGAAAAACATAGAAGGCAAGGACACAATATCAAACGCAGAAAAAAGGATTGTACAACATTTTTCTTACAAATTTCCAATGACTAACGAACTTCCTGGCGGAGTCTGAGAACGAAGGAATTAGTTCTGAAAGTGTCTTTGGAATAGAAGAGATTTGAGGTCAGCTTTGAAGATCTGGATGGAGGTGGTGGTACAGAGTAATGGAGGAAGAGAGTTCCAGATTCTCACCGCATTACCTGAGAACGATTGGGCCATTGATTTTTCCCTTTTGAAGGAGGGGGGCTCAAGCAGGAACTTAGCCGCATTCTAAGAAAGGTCTCAAGCCTCCAGAAAATGTCACTTTATTCGCCAGAGAGCGAGGGGAGGACGTGTGCAAGGCTTTGTGGGTGTTGCAGGCCGTTTATGGCCTACTGAGATAGCTAGCCGATAACCTTGGAGTGAAAAAGTTGCCAGCGAGGGTCGACAGAGAGGGCGTTTTAATTATTACAGCAAACACCAGTTTTAACATGTCTCTTATCTTATGCCACAGGAGAAAGAGGCTGCCCGTGTCCCCAGGTGTCGTCATAGAGGAGTGCACAAAAGCATAAGGTTCCACAGTCGCATCCTAGAGGCTGAGTTAGGCAGTGGCGCATTTGTAAAGATTCTAGTGGAGCGTGAGGACTGGAGTTGTGGATGATGGAGTGCAGCGCAACCTTTCGGCCAGAGGTATAGCTACAAGTGTTATAGAGAATGGCTGCATCTTCAGATTAGAAGAGTTAAAAGTATGAAGTTGTGGGATTGTGGGCCAGATGTAGGTGGCCGTTTGAGGCCATTTACCGAGCGGTAACGGCCGATTTTGGCCGTTACCGATCGGTAAATGGGTGACAGGTATGTAGGGGGCATTATTTTACCGAATCGGTAAAATTACAGATTCAGTAATTTTACTGATTTGGTAAAATAAAAATTCGGTAATTTTACCGATTCTGAGGGACCCAGATGTAGGTGGGACTCTTCAGAGTCCCAGAGGCCTTACCGAATCGGTATTTTACCATCAAATCCAATTTGATGGTAAAATACCGATTCCGGTGTGCATGCACATGTGTGCATGCACACCTATGCCATGTGACAGGCAGACCTGCCCTTAGGGCATGTATACCTGCCACATGGCACCCAAGCCTGTTTTAGGGGGTGCCAGTGGGTGTCAAAGGTACACCCCCTGCACCATTGTGAAAATCGGTATTTACCGATTCGGTAAATACCGAATCGGTAATGCCCATTCATTCCTATGGGCTTCAAAGCCCATAGGGATGAATGGGCATTACCGATTCGGTATTTACCGATTCGGTAAATACCGAATTCTTCCGAATCGGTATTCCAGCACATCTGGAATACCTACATATCCACCCCTTAGATTTACCGATTTTTAATTACGGAATCGGTAAAATTCGGTAATTAAAAATCGGTAAATCTATTTTACCTACATCTGGCCCTGTATCTTTAGTTTTAGGACAGAGTTCCAAGTGTGGAGCTGTTAGTGTGTGCGCCTTTAGCTGGCAGGTTGAGTTCAGGACGTGGAGTTGTAGTGTTTCAGATGAGAGCCATAGCTTTAACTTAGAGGTTTAGATTTGGGGGCTACCAAGAGGTGCTCACTCTTAGCTTGGGGGTAGAGCTCCACTGTTTCGGCTTTGGGAATAAAGAACTGGACTGTGCTTTTTGTGGAACGTTCTAGGCTTGTAGCTGGCAGGGTATAGACAGAAAGTGGCCCGTTAGCTCAGAGGAAGTGCTCTAGACTTCCCATTGCAGAGTTAACAAGCACTAGCAAAGCCAACAGATCTGGTTTTAATCTGCTAATGCATGCAAACACAGGCAGGCACAATTGATGTTTGCATGCATTAGCACATTAGAGCCAAACATGGCTTGTGCACTTTGATGTATCTTTTGTGAACATTAAGCTTGGTGACCAGGAATAAATCAAAGGACCGTTCTCCTATGGGCACCACACCCCCACCGTCTCCCTTAGTCTCCCCATGGTATGGCAGATGCCACTCACTTCAGTGCACCCTGTGTGGATTAGGAACTCTTTTGGATACAGGGAGCCATGGAGGAGGTATGCAGCAGTAGCATTGGCAGTATCACCCTTCCCCGCTGCAAGAAGGGCTGTGAGTTGAACAGGCTACAGTCTCAAGAGTGGGCAGCATGCCTTAGACGCACACAAGGTATTGGAAAGGTCAGGCGATGGATGGTTGTTGGAGCAGGGGTTGGGGCTTTCACTGTGGCATGTTAGTGTGTGTGCAACATCAGAGTTTCTACGTCTGACTCGACGTTAGCACTGCACCAACCTCCATTCTCCTCTTGTGAGCGAGAACCTCCAGAGAGCGTTGGTTGGCAGCGGGTCTGTAACTCAGCAGTCCAACCATGTATGCCCCAGAATCAGAGGCTAAAGACCATCACCAGATAACACCACCACAGCAGCCTCCTCTGCTGCCACACTCCATGGCTGGTCATTCATTCAAAATAAGTCAGAGTTATGTAGGCATGGCCGGACTGGGAACCCAAAGCAGCCCATGCAAATTTTGTCAGACCGGCCGCTGTACGGTGCATAGAGCACAGCGAGCGAGCCTAACCACTATAATGGCATTTTGTTTGGGGAAGGTTACCCCCCAAAAAGTGTGGAAAAAATTGGCAATAAAAGGTGCATTCTACAACACATTGTTCAATATATATTCAAATATATACTTTTTTAAGGCATAGTAAATTATAATCTTACTTTGTACCAGGATACAGCAATCTTTCTTAGGGTTCTTCGCAGATTCTGTCACTATCGCCCTCCAACAGTGCCCTTCATCTCTCCATAGGCCCTCTGACATGTATTTTATAGGTTTTATAGAATCTCTCATACCAGTGTAGGGTGTCAGAGCATTTTACATCACACACATGTCAGGGACAATAAAGCACACATGTTCCAATCAGTGTATAGAAAATGTTACATAAAACAAAGGGAACTATAAGGTGTAGGATTCACATGTCATCCATACTAGTAGACATTGTTTTAAGAGTGCACGGTCTGGGAAACCACAAACTCAGGATTCAGAAGTTAACGCAGTGGTTAGGGTTGAGTTTACTAATAAGAATTGATTTCTACCCAAGCAATCTCTTTTCAGCAAAATTAGGGTAATGAGAGACTGGGAAAACAACAGTTCAGGCATATTTATGAGAGCCCTTGTCACTTTTACAACAGGTAAAGTGGTACATGTGTGACGCAGGGCTCTCATTTCAATGTATGAAGCCATGCAAAGTCACCTTGTGTAGCTTTGAGTGGCCTCATAAATCATGAGTAAGGTGCTGCCACGCAAATCGTTGTGTCACCTTACTCTGAGCCCGGGAGGCGTTCCATGAGCGTTGCAGTGGGTTTTACCATGCAAAGCCCATGGAATTTGATGCTGTCCCAGATTTACAAAGGATTGTAAACATGCGGAAGGGACAAATCTGTATGCCTCCCAAGGTGAGGTGTAAAGAGGAGAAATATGTGTATTTCTCCTTGTTTTTTTCTCTTTTCATGTGTGCTGCATTCTTTTTTTTTTTTTTTTTAATTTTTGAAAACCTTTATTGGTGCATCCACAGAAATACAAATACGGGCCCACAACCCTGAGGCCGGCCACGAAAACTGGTTGAGCACAGGTGCAAGCAATACGAAGACGCAATAGTTCGGCAATATCGATAAGCAATTAGTCATCGGTTACACTGGAGAGTACTGGCTATCACGCCTAAGGAGCAATGGAGGTTAATTTTAAAATTTTTGAAGTCTAGAAATCAATGAAGGATAGGTACAAAGGAGATCTGAGTCCGTACATTAATTCCACATGAGTAGGCAGCAGGAATAATAGCAGCAATTACATGAAACACCCCTTCAGAGTGGCAATACAGTAGAAGAACAAAGCAAACAACAGGAACCACGCTCGCGCCACTCCCAGCGCCGCCCACTCCCAACCATCCCCTATCACAGACCCAGAAAGGAAAACAGTGTGAGAAAGCGCAGAAAAGTAGGAAAAAGGCTCATAGAAATTAAAAAGAAAATAAAATCTACCCCCCCACCCTACACCAAGCGGAGGCTACGGCCTACCCCCCCCCCCCCGACAATGTGCCTATCGCCCCATAAAGAACCCGAAATGCAGTTCAAGGAAAAGAAGAGAAGAAAGGAGAAAAGAAAAAAAAAAAAAAAAAAAAATTATAAAAATCACTTTGAAATATAGAGAGTGAGACTAGACCGTTCTAATCTGTGACTCTCAAAAACTACAAATGAAGCGGGAGGAGGAGCCATTCCAAACATTCCCAGCCCCCCCGTCAAAAACACAATCCCCACACAGTGTGCGATTATTAAGAAGTAAACATTAACACGAAAGCAGGTAGGGAAGGACATTATAACGTGTGCGACTGAAACCAATGTGTGCCACCTCTAATCCCGGTCCGATCAGCTAAGCAACCGGCAGCACAAGAAGAACCTAGCCCTGACCCGACCTCGGGCAGATCTCAAAATGAAGCACATGAAGAAGGCCCGCCCCCATCAAGACAAAGAACCAACATGGCCGCATGGCAAAGGAGAGTAAAACAGTTACACATAGCGACAATTGAACGTCACCAGTAAGTCCTTTGTCCGTAGCAATGAAGTTCCGCAGGCCATCGGGGAAATGTGGAGTCTCCGGAGCGCAGGATGAAGGCAACAATAAGAAATCCGCCGGGGGGGCCAGCTGTTGCGAGTCCCGGGCATGAGGCTGCAACACTGTTGCAAGCGGCAGAGTAAGAAGTCCCGGAGACAAGGGAAACAAAGTCTCACAGGTCAATTCACTGGTCGGCCGGTGGCAGGCGTCCGTAAAGGCAGAGGCGACCACGTCTCCCCCGCCAGGAAAGTAAGGCACTGCTTCCCCCTTAGGTTCAGATGAGGATAGACCCAGAAGTGGCTGGCCCTCCACAGTACGATCCCTCCGTAGATCAGCCGCCATTGTGTCGAAGCACTCACCCAGCGCTCGAAAACCCACACGCATTTCAGTCCTCAATTCAGTGAGAACGGCCAGGATAGATCCGTAGGAGAGCGGCGGCAGGAGCCTCTCGCGGTCATGTTCCCGGAGAGGAACGAGCAAACTGGACCCCAGTGCTCGGTGGGCTACGTATCCAGTAGACTGGGACGGGTGTTCGCCCCCAGTCTCTGAGGCAATGGCGCACATCCTGATGATCGAGACACAGGGCAAGTTGGAAGGCGAGAGCAGCGCAAACTGTCCACAGCACAGGGCTGCAAGCCCGTAAAATCGATAAAAGTTGTGCGGCCGAAACTGAGAACTGCAGTGCCACAAGCCGCCTCACCGAGCCATGGGAGCAGGCATTCAACGCATTCCCAACATGGCCGTGTGTCCCTTCTTCTCGCCACCCGTCTCAAACAAAGACGCGTAGCTTGCAGGGCGCCTTGAGGGGTGATGGAGCACAGGGCGCCGATCACGGCGTACCACAGCAGGCAGTACTACCAAGAGCCCGACTCGAGAGGAAATAGCCACCCCCTCAGCGGCAATGGATCGCGGGCAGGACGGCCGCTCCTCAGCCTACCAGGCTCGGGGACGGTCGGCGGCGTCGTCCCAGGGCCAGGGCTCAAAGTCTCCGGTCAATTATCTTCGGCCGCCGGGTGAGCTGAGAGGCGCGGGAACGATGATACAAGTCTGCACAACGTAGCGCTCATTCCGCCGCCAAATAGGACAGGATAGGAATCAGGATACCGGTGCGGAGGATAGGTAGCTGCCGGAGCCGGGAGCCTACACGTCTTCACCCGTCGCCATCTTGGCTCCTCCCCCGTGTGCTGCATTCTTAAGCACAAAAAGGAAGAGGAAAATCCTCTTCGGATTGTTTCTGTGCAGGAAGGTGCCCCATCCTGCAATACAACAAACCTGCATGCAACAGAGGCACCCTTGCACCATGGTGCAAGGGTGCGTACGTTGGCGCTAGGCTGCCGAAACAGCTCCAGTGCAAGGAGAAAGGACAGGAATGCACCAAATTGCTTAAATACAATGCGGGTCTACCATTTCACTTTGGCATAGGGCAGCCCTATGCCAAATGCCCTAAATAAACCCCTACATTTCTAACCTAGATTCCGATTGTAACTTATGAACTACACAGTAACAAAAGAATCTCAGTGACAAAAGTGGTAAACCACTGAGTTATGCACATAAAATACAGTTCTGTGATCTGTATAATACACACTTTTTGCATCAGTTATATTAACCCTCTGCACTACCTTAGATGGGTCAACACTGGCACTAGACAAAACTCTGATCTCTCTACAGAAAGTACCTTAATCACCAGAGTTATCTCAGCACATCTAATATTGCCTGAAAACTGTTGGATATACAAGGAACTCTGCAGCGCTATTAATACTACTGCTTTGCTACAAAATTAGCCCCAGTAAAAAAAGCACCCCCCACCCTTCCAGCCTCCCAGAGAAATGACCAATGCCCTGTTCAGCAAGTTCCTGCCTTGTATGTAGAGTTGCAAGTTTGAGTAGAAGAATGTGTCTCAGACCATACATGTTTTAAATTATATTGAATCAGCCATTAGTTGCTAGGTGCCGCACATTTCATTTCATTATGGTCAACCCAGTGGCGGCTGCTATGAAACAGAGGTGGCGGGATGGGGTATTAAAACAAAAGTTCACTTACCTGTATTGGGACGCCGCCTCTCTTCCGTCCTCTGTCTCTTCCTGACTCTGAGTCTCAAAAGCACACAGGTTCCCAGAATCCCCTAGCCAATCATAACACTGCTGTCACCACCATAACAGCAGCATTGCGATTGGTCTAAGCACTTTGGTTCAGCACGCAGGCAGGGACTGGGAGCGTGTGCATGTTCCCCATCCACCCTTGCAATGCAGCCGGGTGGATAACATGCTGAGTGCGCATGACTGTTTGGACGGCCCAAGACGGATGGGCAATCCATCATGCGCACTTAGAAAGTGCACCAACCACCCCTTCCCATGGACATATTAGCCCGTTCAAACCTAAAATGACACTCACCGAGCTAGTGCAGAAAAATAAAATTACAATAAAATGTTGGTATTATCATTACATTTTTCTTTTCTTGCACTGCTCAGAGGTATTGGGGCGGCGCTCCTGCGCCTTAGCGGAGGAGCCACTGCTTGGCCAGCCCTTTTTCCCCCTTCATTACAGCACACCACTAGCCAGTAATGTAACAAGGATGCCATGGGTCCTGGTGCAAGGGACAACACTGTACCCTTCTGACTGCTGTTGGGATAGTAAAATACAGAAATGATCAGTATTCAATGGCCCCCTAGGGCTTTAGACCGTGGTGCCTTTGCACCTTCTGCACCAATGGTAGCTTCGGCCTTGCCACCGGCGCTTGGCCGATGAGACACCGTGAGTCAGCACCATCTCCCTCACAGAGAGGC
This sequence comes from Lissotriton vulgaris, assembly GCF_964263255.1. NCBI lineage: Eukaryota > Metazoa > Chordata > Amphibia > Caudata > Salamandridae > Lissotriton > Lissotriton vulgaris. The sequence goes on along the minus strand of NC_141687.1, from coordinate 186,522,233 downwards.
ATGCCATGCCACTGCTTATGCTTGAAAGATGCTGAGGTTGCACATCAGATGTGTACATTTCTCCCCATGTAGCTGAGGTAGGTAGGCTGCTTCACTAGTAGGGCACCGCGTTTCATAGTATTTATTTATTTAACATGTCCTTCTGTATTTATCCATATTTATTTGTGCTTATCTTATTGGCATTTATCCATATTTATTTTGTATTTTGAGAATGCATATAGTATATAGGTATATTTCCACATTTATTTAACTCTCAGACGTGCACTCATACATGGATGCCTATCGTGTTTAAGTAAATTATGGAGTCACATTTAACAAAACACTACAGGTGCATATTACAGTTATACTACAAATAGATGTTAACATATGCCTGTATTTAAGGTGATCTCATCCTAATTTTAACTCCCCAAGCTGTCTATCTGCCTTATTCATGAGTGACACAATTTGGAGAGCACTGAAAGGAGATGCATGCCATACATTGGTCAAGAACAACATACTGGACAAAAGCGTTCCCCACTTAAGGCAACACAAGCCAAAATAAACCCCAAAACCCTTATATAAAATACCACACGTTAAAAGTTTGAAAGGATTTATATTTTGATATAATCATTTGATTTGTATTTTCATGTTGTTTTTTTCTGTACTGAAAAAACACCTGAAAAAGATTATAGTTTCCCTGATGCTACATGAAAGCATTTGTTTTTGATGCAGAATGTGTTGCTTTTAGCAGGGAAAGCCTTACGGCCAAAATGCCCTCTCCTTTAACGATTAGCTCCTGAAACATTGCAAAAAAACTCCCCAGGATGTGGAATAGCCAATAACAGGATGGTGATATTGAGATACTCCTTTGGCCTGATCCAAAATGTGAATGAGTCATAATTAATATATTGGTGCATTCCATCTCCCATCCCGTCCTATCCCAGTTGGTATGTACCATGTCTTTGTAGTGTGAACATTCCACAGCTGACTCCAGCTGACTGGAACCTGTTGTGGTGTAGAGATCAAATAAATAATTTTCTCATACCTTTCCAGTGTCATCCCTCCTTTTAAGACTGACGATTAATTTACTGTGTGGGAACGGTTCACCACCACAGCCAACTTCTTCTCCAGTGACAGCTGTACTCTACATGTGTAGTGACACTATGTTTGTCTGATTGCTGCACCTCCTGTTTCTCTTGTAGAGACTATTTTCACGTTGGACATTTCAATCAACATGTTTACATTTTGACTCCTACCTGATTCCTTCCTGGGGCAGGAGTTTAGGATCTTATATAAGGTGTCAGGAGAGGAGGATCCGGCCCAGGCCCGGACTGGCAATTCTGGGCACTGGGCAATCCCCCGGTAGGCTGGATGGGGTGGGGGCCGGTTTTATGACAGGGGGGCCGGTTCTGTTGCTGGGGGCCGATTTGGCCGTGTCGGACCATTCCTGATAACAAAAATTGCTTTACCTTCCATTCCTGCACATTGCCGCCTGAGCACAAGAATTCTAAGCATAAAATGCTGGTGCTCAGTTCGTCCGTGTCCGTGATGTGAGCAGTGGCCTGACCCGCCGGCCGATTTCAATGTCATTAAGGCAGCTGGCAGATCATGCCTGACTCATAACTGAACAAGCATTTGCAATGCAATAGGTCTCGCCTTAGGAAAGTTGGAGCTAGTGGTATGGTAAATGACAATTTTTTTATTTATGTGTTTTTTTTTTAAATAACGTAATTAATAGCTTTGTCATTTACAATGCCAATAGTCATAACTTTCACAAATGTGACACCTATAGCATTGGTAATGCAACATGTTTTGTATTTACGTGACTTACATGTGTTGATATTACAAATAAAAATGGCTTTTATTTCTTTTTAATAATTAATACTTAAAAGTGATTCTAATTTATAATGGCAATAGCTTAAACTTTTGTAAATAACTTTTGTGAATATTATGTTCAGTGTATTTTATTGTGACGAAAATCCAAGAACAGAAGTGAAATATTAACATCTTTTTGTGGCATTTGTAATAAAGCTTGAAACATTGAGAGAACATATTTGAACCAGTGATGCTGTGGTGGTGCTGAGTGATGCAGTGGTTGCGCTGAGTGATGCAGTGGTTGCGCGGAAAGTAAAGTGTGCCATACTGCGATATCTACAATAGTTAATTGTGGATGCGTTAACAATTGATGTGTGCACTGATGGCTGGTGGTGTGTGTGCCTGTAGAAATGGTGCACTGATGTCTGGTGGTGTGTGTGCGTGGTGGAAGTGTGCACTGACGGTTGGTGGTGTGTGTGCCTGGTGGAAGTGTGCACTGACGGCTGGTATTGTGTGTGCTTGGTGAAAGCGTGCACTGACAGCTGGTGGTGTGTGCCTGGCTAAAGCGTGCACTGACGGCTGGTGGTGTGTGTGTTGGTGAAAGCGTGCACTGACGGATGGTGGTGTGTGCCTGATGGAAGCGTGCAGTGACGGCTGGTGGTGTGTGCCTGGTGAAAGCGTGCACTGACGGCTGGTGGTGTGTGTGTGTGTGTGCTTGATGAAAGCGTGCACTGACAGCTGGTGGTGTGTGCCTGGTGGAAGCGTGCACTGAAGGCTGGTTCTGTTTGTGCCCAGTGAAAGTGTGCACTGACGGCTGGTGGTGTGTGTGATTGTGCCAGGTGAAATCATGCACTGACGTCTGGTGGTGTGTGTGTGGTGGAAGCGTGCACTGACGGCTGGTAGTTTGTGTGCCTGGTGGAAGTGTGCACTGACGGCTGGTATTGTGTGTGCTTGGTGAAAGCGTGCACTGACAGCTGATGGTGTGTGCCTTGCTAAAGCGTGCACTGACGGCTGGTGGTGTGTGTGTTTGGTGAAAGCGTGCACTGACGGATGGTGGTGTGTGCCTGATGAAAGCGTGCAGTGACGGCTGGTGGTGTGTGCCTGGTGAAAGCGTGCACTGAAGGCTGGTGGTGGGTGTGCCTGGTGGAAAAGTGTGCACTGACATGTTTAGAAGTAAAGTGCACCATACTGCGATTGCTACAATAGTAAATTGGGGATGCGTTAACAATTGATGCGTGCACTGATGCCTGGTGGTGTGTGTGCCTGGTGGAAGTGTGCAATGCCAGCTGGTGGTGTGTGTGCTTGGTGGAAGAGTGCACTGACGGCTGGTGGTGTGTGTGCCTGGTGGAAGCGTGCACTGACGGCTGGTGATGTGTGTGCCTGGTGCTCGCTTCAAGTGTGTGCTTTTAACGAGCCCCAAAGAAGACTCCGGGGGTAGGGTGGATTACAGGGCCTCAGCAAAATGCAATTCAAATGTACTTTATTAGTCATAGCAAGTCAACTGGGACAATTCCAAGAACACGCACTAGTCAATGTTACAGATTTATGTATGCGATTTTATATAGCGCCTGCACTACCAGAGGCATCAGAGCGCTCTACATTGGAGCGAGGAGTGCTACAAGAGAAGGTTTAAAGTAACAAGGTAGTAAGGAACCACATTTATGGCTACTACGGTTATTCGAGGTGAGAGTTACATATTTACAGATTACAAATTCAGGTGGCATGTAGCCTGCCCCAAGGGGAGAACCACCATGACTGACGGACGCCCCTGCTAGGATGCTATTCAGCAACGGAACCCGACCTGAGTAGAGTTTGGGGTCAATTTGCGGCTAGGCGTAGAGTTTAGTGTGAACTTTACTTAATTTTAGCAAGGCTCGTCAGACTTCAGCGTAAGTGCTCCCAGCCCTCACGTTGATAAGAAAGCGGTGGAACTGGGAAATACAGAGATTTGCCCAGTGTCAGACACTTTAGGTGAAGGGAGGGGAGCGCCAGGATTAAGCGGCTGGTGCCCTGGCTCCAAACTTTGAAACTGCAGGGCACCGCACCATCTCTGGAAAGAGATGCGTTTGGAGCGAACAGCGCCCCCCCCCTCCCCCCACCCCCCCCCGTTCTTCTTAAATGTTTACTGATGATCCCCCGCTGAGGAGACTGGCATAAGGCCTGTCCCACCCAGTCGACCCGCCATGGGAAGTATGTTTATCAGGCAGTGTCTGCTCAGCGACCGGCACAGGAAGTTCACAGGAGGTGCGGTGGGCGCGGGCGAGCTTTGCCAAGATTCCCTGGAGACTGCCCGAGAAGGAGTGACTGTCAGTGGGCTTGGAGCACATTTGACATTAGGTTTGGGTGTGCTCCTGTTCCAGTATTTGAAATGGAAATACAGAAGTTTAGGTACTCACTGTCCCAGAATACCCGCGGGATACTGCAAAGTGACGGAAATATTCCCCTGCATCTCTGCTGAGAAGGGCAGGTGCTCCCCCTTCATAAGTAAAGTGCAGAAACTCTGTATCCAACTGTACCTGCCCATTTAAAGTGCACATCGGCTCCGAGCGGGAGCCGCTGCATGGGGTGCACCCCGTGCAAACCATGCAGACTTTGGTGCCCCCACCCCCTGACCGCAAAAATACACAGATCCTAAGCTATGAAGAGGAGCAGAGAATAGGACAACTGAAAGGGCAGATCTCGGGTAAAGACACCGCAGATATGCCCACAGGAGACAGACCTGAGGTCAGATGCACAGGACAGGGCAACTGCGGCGAGCCGACAGAGAAGGAAGGAGGGGAGCCACATTGGGCATGAGGGCACATACAACGGGAGTGATACAGCATGGTGGCGAGGGCACCCTCATGGTATAGGAAGAGGGCAGCATCAGGAGTTGCAACAAAAGCTGAAAGGGCACAGGAATGGAAGCATAGAAATCCTGAGACTAGGGTGACCAACTATCATGGGTGCAAATTCAGGACAGTGAGTGTAAAAATTCAGGACAAAGGGTCAAAATTCAGGACAAAAATTCAGGACAGGGGGTCAAAATTCAGGACAAAATTTCGGAACAACAGGTAGGTTTTACAGACACATCAAAGGAGGTCGCGCATAGTGTATAAGTAATCCCATTTATATCCTAACATATTCATACATTTGCAAACCTATCCATTGTGTATCCTTCCAGACATCATTTCACTCATCCATCCCTCCATCCACACTTTCACTCATCCATTCACCCACCTTTTCACCCTATTCATCGTACACTAATCCATCCACTCTTCCATTCAGCCATTTATCCTTTCACCCATCCAGCTATCCTTTCATTTACTCATCCAGGCACTCATCCTTCCACCCATTCACCTTTTCAGTCCTCCACCCATCCTCCCTTTCTCTCTCCATTGACCCTTTCACTTAGCCATCCATTCTTCCATCCATCGACCCATCCTTCTACTCATCCACTCATGAATCCATCCATTGACCCTATCACTCATCCATCCTTTCACTCATCCATCCACCCATTCACTCATAGATCATCCACCCTTTCACTCATCTATCCATCCTTTCGCTAATTATCCATCTATTCACCCTTTCAATCATCCATTCAGCAATCCATCCAGCCATCCTTTCACGTACTCACTCGCCCATGTTTTCATATTAATTATGAACTGAGACTTTGTCTTCAGAGTTCCAGACAGAAGAGATCCATCAAGAATGTCACCCTCCCTGTGGTTCCTAAAGCAAGGGGTGGGGTGGGGGACTGTTCACTATGCCCCTGCACATAGGCAATCTGAAAAAGTGGAAGTCATGAGTCATGCATGATGCACAGTGCTAGGACGTGATGAAAAAAGGGGGAGGGTCTCTCAAAAGGGGGTGTTTGATGTAATTAAGAGCGGGGCTTAAAACACCTAAGCTAAAAATCTGTGTTTAGCATAAAGTGCCGCCAGACTGGTATTTTTCCTCTTCTGTCATTGTATCCAGATAAATAACAAGTAATGTTACACCTACAACAAGCCAGAACTATTGGCTTTGACAATGGCTGTTAGATGCATAAAATGAAAATGCTGCAACCATGGCTTTGTTGAAAATAATATTTAAACTGTACCTTTCTAAAATGATGAGACTGAAAGAACTCTCGCCAGAGCCTCTTCTTTTCAACTTGTTTCACCAGCTTCTTTGAATGAACTGGATTCTGTAGCTGCATTTGCGTGTTTGCACATTAATATCATCTAACAAAATACGCTGCCCTAGACCAAGGCAGGAGGAGGCCCAGCATGCAGTAACACTTCAGACGGGCCCATTGTCATTCTGTATGTGGCAATCACCCTCATACGGAATGACAATGGGGGGGGGGGTGGGGGGGGGCTGCTCTTGTGCTCCGAGGTGGAGTTCGAGGCGCCCCATCAGGGAGCAGAGGCCTCTCACAGGGAACAGCTCTGTTCCCTGCAAGGCCAAAATTACGGACAAAAGGCGTCCGTAAAAAGGATTCTCACGGACAACGGACGTGAGGTCCAATTTTCGGATGGTCCGTGAAAATTACGGACAGTTGGTCACCCTAAGACCAGGGGGCAGTTTCGGGTGAGGAAAGGGGCAGCCTTGGCCGCCACCCTGAAGTTTCTGCTGATACCATGTGCCGTGCCAGGGCGCCTGCTGCCAGAGAGCTCTCGAGTCACAGGTGAGGAGTTTGCCAAGTCCGCACACTGTTGCATGCACTGATAGGGAGGGGCTC